>NC_133284.1:32758732-32957006 GCF_005239225.2 Populus alba
CTTTCATACCATGGTTTGGTCCCCATCTGGCTTTTAGTGATGGACTTTTATCAATCCAGCAATCAAACAGTAAATTGATAGCGAATCAGCAGGCTGGCAGCGCAAATTGTAGTGGTCCTTCTCCGTGTTCGTTTTCATTAGTAATTCTCGTTTTAATGCTCGGGGTTTTCCCAACTATTATGGGACCTGTTTATGCCAGGAGTTGTTTTCTGGAGTGCTAGAAGGAGTTCAGCTCGGGAAATCTTCAACAGGAATCGAATATAAACTGCCCACGTAAAAAAGACAGGGCTGGCATCATCTTGCTGGCTGTCCTAATCCTTTGAACATTAGCACATGGAATGATGATATAATATATCAACCTTGCAGTGTAATCTTACCTCTATTTCCTCTCGCAGAGAATGTTATAATGCGAAAAAATAAAAATTTTAATTTTAATCGAGATTAAGACAGAAATATAGTTACGCCCAGTGATTTTTTTTTTTTTCCCTTTTTGCCCAGCAGTTTGAGTTTCTGATTCGCCCATGAAAATACTTGATTGTTGAGACCGAAAAATAAGCATGCACTTGTGAATAATTCAGAGATGCTGTAATTTTCTCATTATCCTAATTCTTTCCCATTAAAAAGGGAAGAAATCAGCTGTTGGGTTTCTCTAAAGTCCTGATAATTTGCCAGGAGATTTTCTTATTAATTCTTTAATCGTCTTTTGGTGTTTTTCCTTCAATTGTCTCTTTCAATGTAAGGTGGTCCTGCGATGCCAAGAGAAATGGCTACGGCAGTAACAGTAGCCATTGTCACTGGTTGGCTTGAACCTATACCTGGGCCCTAAATGAAAATCATGGATGACAAAGGAGTCCACAGTAGGGCTCTCAACAGTAGGGGTGTTCAAAAAAATCAAATAACCAAAAAAACCAAGAAAAACAGATGGAAAATTAACTGAGAAAAACCGAACCGATATGAAAAACCGATTAAACCGATTATTAAAACAAAAAATCTTTCCGGTTTGGTTCGGTTCCGGTTTCACCACCAAAACCGGTGAACCAAACCGGCTACCCATAAAAATAAAGCAGAAAGGCAAAACGACCTAGTATAAATACTAAATGGTACAATAAAGTGTAAACCTAAACCTAAATGATATTACAATTCACTTCTGCAGCCGCCACCCACACCAAACCAGCCTTCTTCCTTTCCCCTTTAATTTTCATCTTCCCTTTAATTTTCATCTTCCCTGCCTCTTACCCCTTGCATGTGTCTCTTGAGTGAATCTTGACTCTCTTCTCTAGCTGATCAACCAGTAAATAACCCACATCTTCGCATCCATCTAGTAGACTTGCAGTGGAAAAAGACCCGAACAAAACCCCTTTGCGTCTCTCTTCACCTACAACAGAAAGAGTCAAAGGTAATTTTTACTGTTTATCAATGTGTTCATTCTCGTGTGATTCACATAGCGTGCTAATCTTGATCTTTCATTTGATGACTTTAGTGCCACTTACGCAGGGAAGACTCTGACTATGCACTGGCACTAGCCTTGGGCATGTCATGATCTTCTTTGATTGAAGGAACGGGACAGAAGAGAACTAGAACCATATCCTTCACACATTCAGTCTGATCTTAGCCATGTGAATTAGTTTAACATTTATTTTAAAAGCTGAACTTGCTTTAAATTTTGAAGCTTAATTTAACCGAAACTGTAAGCCAATTTTAAAGCTTAGCCATGCTAAATCTTCCTAAACCGTAAGCCAATTTTAAATCAAAAACCAAAAAAACCCATGAGATTAGGTTTCCCGATTTTTTTCCTTAAAAAACCGAATTTAACCGAACCAGACCGGTTCGGTTTGAACTGGTTTTTCGGTCCGTTCGGTTCATTTTTTGCAACAATACTGTAATTCGGTTCGATTGGTTTTTTGAGTCTAAACCGAACCGAACCGAACTGTGAACACCGCTACTCAACAGTATCGGGATCGATCCCTTTTTTTTTTTTTTTTAATGAATTCTACCCTGTACAAAAAGTTTTACAGATTCTACCTTTAATTGTTGAGTAGTAAGAATCTAGGATTAAAAAATTTACTTTATATTTGATCTCATGTTTGAGTTTTATAGTTGTTAATATAATGACCACTAAAAATTTATATAGTTATTAACTTTAAAATCCGTAAAATTAGTCAGGGTGCATACAAGTTAGCCCAAACACCAACGTTAATCAAAAAAAAAAAAAAGGATTTTCACCCTTCTATTTAATTCCATTAAATCATATGACATGTGTAACAAATATGTGCATAAATTTATAAGATCGTCCCCTGTAAAATAGAATTATATATGTAAAAAAGTGAAAAAAAATGAGTTAAAAAGCGAGAATTTAGTTACAAATATTTCTCTTTATAAAAAATTTAATATTAGACTAGAAAAACAATAAGAAATTAGCATCTAATAAAATGTTATTATCAACAAAATTACGAATAGAAATTTATTCTTTTCATGATTAATTGTGATTTAATGGCATATTCTATTCCCAAATTATTGGGATTTAGAAGAAAAAAAAATGACCCAAATTAACAATTTAATCTACTGTATTCTAAATTAATACTTGTTAAATAAATTAAGGCCTAACATCAAGTTTGAACGTTAATACTAACGGCCAAGCTTTGACCCTTACGTCAAATTATTTATTGAGCAAATGTTGTAGTATTCCTAGGCGAATGAAGAGATAAATGAATTTTTATGAGAAAGTAATATAATTATTACATAAATAGGTTATGTGGCTCTGTTGATTTCGATTCAATATAAAAAATTAAAAACCTTTTCTATTAAGCTAAGAAATTATTGTGCTCGTGTAATATAATTAATTATTCATAAAATATTACAGTCATGGGCCATGACTGCCCGCAAATTGGCCCATCACTTGTCAGCCTCTTTACATCCTCGTCTTCAGTTTAGTCATTAGTGCCTCTTTGTGATTGAATTAATTTTTATCGAGTCAGGGGAGGAGGAGCTCTCTCCTGAGAGGCTTTACAAAGGGCAATTTCTCCTCAATATCGTCTTGGAAAGAAGAGATATTTTTCATTTTTTTCTTTTCATTTATTTTATGTTGAAGTTATGGTACCAAAGTTGAAATTAATGTATCGGTGTAGTAGGTTATCTTTCATTAATATTTATCTATTAATAATATTATTATCTTGATATTGTTTAGTCAGTTTTTATTTTTTTAGATTTGAAACTTATTTAAAATAAGGTACATAATTCTTTAAATAAAAGAGTTTATGTTAGTTATGTTTTTTAATTTTATTGTGATGAATTTTATTTATAAATAAAAACTAAGAGATAATAGTAACTTACAAAAAAACATTCAGCTCTTTGTTTTTTCTGCAAGTTTTTTGTATTTTGCTTTTTTAATTATCATGGAGATTCAGTTCTTTATATACCTATTATCAACTGTATATAGCCCCTTTCTTGCTAACATAAGCCTTAGATTTTCCTGAGAACCTGCAAAGCAAGTGAGCTGCAAAAGTTCATTCAATTTTTATCTAGTCAGGGGAGGAGGAGCTCTCTCTCTCCTGAGAACCTTTATAAAGGGCAATTTCTCCTCAATATCGTCTTGCAAAGAAGAAATATTTTTCAGTTTTTTTCTTTCCATTTAGTATATAGCTAGCCCCTTTCTTTCTTAGCTTCAAGGCTTCATATAATCTATTTCTTGCTTGCTCGAGATGGATCATCCAGGAAACCTTGAGCCAACCACCATTGGCCATGTTATGGCCTTATCATTTCCAGGTCGTGGCCATATAAATCCCATGATGAACCTTTGCAGGTCACTAGCTTCAAAAAGACCTGATATTCTTATAACATTTGTGGTCACTGAAGAGTGGCTGGGCTTGATAGGCTCGGAGCCGAAACCTGACAACATAAGCTTTGGCACCATTCCCAACGTGCTCACTTCTGAGAGAGCTCGAGCTGGGAAATTTCCTGCCTTCTTACAAGAAGTTTTGACCAAGATGGAAGCGCCGGTTGAGAGGCTCCTTGGTCAGCTTAAGCCACCAGTGAGCGCCATCGTAGCGGACACGTATTTGATGTGGGCTTTTGAGATGGCGAATCGCAACAATATTCCGGTGGCCTCGCTGTGGACCATGTCGGTGCCGGTATATTCCGTGTTTCAGCATTTCGATCTCCTTGTCCAAAATGGACATTTCCCAGTTGAGTTGAAAGGTATGTGAAGTAAATTCTGGTTTTGGTATTCTTGGGTGCCCTTTTTCTCTTCTTTTAAAAACCAATAGAGTTCCCCAATTACGTGTTTGAGCAAGACACCTCGCTCCGTACTTTAAGTTAATCATTTAAAATTGCTCCAGTACAAAATTGCTCCAATACATTGAACTTGATATGCCAGGAACTCCACCTTTTCACTGACCTAAAACGTGAGTCGGGGTCCTCTCATAAAAGTAGGTAATAATGCATGCATGCGCTACTTTATTCAAGATCTAGCTGCGAATCTCCAATTTAATAATCTCTGATTACATTTCTAACACGCATGTGACTTAGCGGAAAAGATATCTAAACAGTACTGCTTTAGAAGGAAGCCAGTATTCGTTACTGTTTATTTTTGTATTTTTAAAAAAATTATTTTTTATTTTATTTTTTTCTTTATTTTAAATTATTAATTTTTGATTTTTTAAAATTTTTTAATGTGTTAATATCAAAAATAATTTTTTAAAAATAAAATTTTTTTATTTTAATATATTTTCAAATATAAAATAATTGTTATTATACTCCAGATACCTCTCCAACTTCCCTTCACCGAAAAAAAACTGCATTTTTCTTTCTAGTTCTCAAGTTTAATACCTGAAATTCTTGAGAATGGACTAATTGCTGCGGCTGAGGAGCCTTAATATTAAAAGTAATTTTTAAAATTTTTAAAATATTATTTTAATATATTTTTAAATAAATTAAATATTTTTTAATTTTTAATATCAATATATTAAAATAATGATAAAAATTCCCTGTCGTGGAGTACATGTCATCGCTTATATCTGCCTAGACTTTGCACCTTGGAGAACAGATATTTCAAAACCATACCAGGCAAAATCCCTTATTTTACTCGCGTGTTTCCGCCATTCATTTCATTTTACTATTTTTAAAAATTTATTTAGCTACTACCTTGCGTTATTCAAATTTTGTTTAATTATTTTACTCGCGTGTTTCCGTGACCAACGTTATTGCTTAATCTTCATTTAATTAATTAGTTAATTCCGCGCACACTTCGAGGGGTTTCGGTCCTGACCAATAAATCTATCACTCAAGCTAGTAATTAGCACACCCACAGTGTATATTAATGCCTAATTAAGTAATTCTTGCCTGCCCTTGGCATTTCACAGAAAGAGGAGAGGAACTAGTGGAATATATACCAGGGATTTCTTCAACGCGTGTCGTGGACCTTCCAACGTGTGTGAATGGGCATGGACGAGATATCTTGCATCGAGGATTCGAAGCCATTGCAAGTGTGTCCAAGGCACAGTTTCTTCTATTCTGCTCAGTCTACGAGCTTGAATCTCAGGCGATCGATGCTTTAAAAGCAAGCATGTCATTACCTATCTACCACATTGGTCCTACCATACCTTACTTCAAACTAGAGCAAGAAGAGATTGTTACAGGTCCAGGTGAGACGACTAACTATTTCCGGTGGCTCGACATGCAACCGAGAGGATCTGTCTTGTATGTTTCTCAGGGCAGTACCCATTCAGCTCCGAGTGCCCAATTGGATGAGATTGCTGCTGGCTTGCGCGATAGTGGCGTTAGGTACTTGTGGGTGGCGAGGGCAGAAGCTTCTCTGTACAAAGAGGGTTGTGGTGGCATGGGTTTGGTAGTGCCATGGTGTGACCAATTAAGAGTATTGTGTCATCCTTCTCTCGGGGGGTTCTGGTCACATTGTGGATGGGGTTCTACCTCAGAAGCTGCTTTTGCTGGTGTTCCATTGCTTACCTTCCCTTTATACTGGGATCAAGCCCCGAATAGTAAGATAATTGTTGATGATTGGAAGATTGGTTGGAGAGTGAAGAGTGGATTGGACGTGGACAAGTTGATAAAAAGAGATGAAATTGCAGGGCTCGTAAAAAGGTTTATGGATTCGGAAAGCGATGAGGTGAAAGGAATGAGGAGAAGAGCGAGAGAAATTAGTGAGATTTGTCGACGAGCCATTCGGAAAGGTGGATCATCTGATACCAGTATCGATGCCTTTATTGATGACATCGTGCAACACCACAAGAATTAAGCTGATAACTGATCAATGATATTTCTGCTATTGTCAATGTTCTTTCCTTGATTCCCCAGCTTTTGTACTCAGTGCTATTGTATCTGACGTTTCGTGATTACAATAAAAACTTGATCTTTCCATTAGAAAAACAAGCAGATCACTGAGATTTCTCCGAGTCCTAAGGCTACTTGAAGCTTGTAAGTTATAATATCTGGTTTGCAAGGAGTTTCAGGAGAACGCAAATATTTTTTTTGTTGTGACTAAACTAGTATCAGTTCTTCCCTTCATGATTGTGTCAATAAGCTGGAGCGGTGTAATTTTTTTTTTTTTTGAGAAATCATCCTTGAAATATTCAAGGGTGTTGATTAAGGCCTATGATCACCAATCAATAAAAATCGTTCTGGTTAAAGAACCATTTGTTCTCAAATTAATGGCCTTTTGATCTCCACAGAATTATGAAGGAGACGGGCCTAAAATTTAACAGTTTTCGAGATCAGTCATCATGCAGGGGACAAAACTCGGCATTCGACCAGCCTAGCATCTCCAATGCAAAAAGCCAAATTAAAAAAGCTAAATTGATAAAATAACTTTTTGAATAGTAGAAATATTTTTTTTTTATTATGTGCATTTCAATAGTAAAAAAACTATTTAAAAAATTCATTTATATTTTAATAGATTTCATGTTAAATTCATTTTTATATAATTATGTAACTAATTTAGATATTTATATATAATATAATTATGATGTTATTAATTATATAATTAATATTAGTAATTTATAAAAATAATATAAAATTTAATGAAATAATATGAAAGTTAAAAGATATAATTTAAAATTAAACTTAAAATTTATTTATATGAATATTTTAATTTTCAGTTTTATATGTTATTGTTAAAATTTAATTTTTTAAAAGTAAAATTCAAATTCATGCTTTGAAAAAATAACCGCCACCATTTAAAATTTAAAATTTTGAAAAAAATGACCGCCACCATTTTTAATTTTAAAATTTCAAATTGTATTTTCAAGAAGACAAAAATATAATTGACCTCAAATTAAAACAGACAATCAAAAATAAATTTTAAATATGCAACTCTATCTTTTTATCAATATCAACTACCATTATTAATTTCTCTCAATTTTATCAAAGATAACAATATAAATAAAAATTGTCTTCCTTAACCCATATTAAAAACATAAAATAATAAAGAAATAAAACTCATCACAAATATTAAATTAACAACAAAAGTTCTAAAAAATCAAGAGATATTAAAACGAAAATAGAAAAGCTTTTAAACAAGCATACCTTTTAATTTCAGCTAATTAACACAACCGATGTTAATAATTAATCGGAGAATAATCGATTCTTGTTTTTTAAAATTTGAGAGAAGGGTGAGGCACAATACAAAAATTTAAAACTACAAGTTTTTTCTTCATGTATTTATAGACAAAATTTTCTATGTTAAAAAAAAAAAAAAAGCGTTGTTGGCCAACGGCTATAAAAATAGCCGTTGGCCATTTTGGCCATTTCTACATCTTAACAAAGCAAAAAGCCATTTTGGTTATTGCTTTGCTTCTGTCGTTGGAATGTTGAAAGTAAAGAAATAAAAGGCATAGTACAAATGCCTCTTCATTTGGCAGCTTCGTTGGAGCTGCCCTTAGGGTGCCAAGTATCAATACAAGCGTCAGATCTAGCAAACCTAATGCAGAGGAAATGGTTGGGACCACTTTCGGCCGACGCCAAACAATTATGATTATATTTATTTTTTAAAATGGATTAAAATAATATATATTTTTATTTTTTTAAAATTATTTGTAATATTAATATATTAAAGTTATTTAAAAATATAAAAATTAATTTTAAATAAAATATATTTAAAAATATTATTCCAAAAGCAGCCCCGCACCTTTCCCCGTCCATCATTATATGAAGAAGAAATAAAATCCAACATCAATTACCTCCGCAATTACAAGCACCAACCACAGCCCAAAGATGGGTACCCTCAGAACGGAACCAACCACCACCCTTCACGTGGTGGCGATGCCATATCCCGGAAGAGGCCACGTAAATCCCATGATGAATCTTTGCGAACTCATGTCTTCCAGAAAACCAGACATCGTCTTCACCTTTGTTGTAACAGAGGAATGGTATGACCTCATCCACTCAGATGCGAAGAAGCCAGCCAACATCCACTTTGCCACTATCCCCAACTGCATACCGTCTGAGGTAGGCCGTGCCAAAGACTTCCTGGGATTCTTGGCGGCTGTTGCCACAAAAATGGAAGCTCCTTTTGAGCAGCTCCTTGATCGGCTTGAGCTGCCGGTGGATGTTATTATAGCTGATACTTACCTGGACTGGGTGGTGCATGTTGGGAATCGGAGGAATATTCCTGTTGCTTCTCTTTGGACCATGTCAGCCTATGTTTTTTCACTGTCCCGTCATGTCGAGCTACTCGAGCAAAATGGCCATTTTCCGGTCGAGCTATCGGGTATGTAAGAGAGAAGCTTTTGACTCCTTTTCTCTTTTGCTTTTCTTTTTATTAAGTCTTAAAATTTCTCAATAAAATCTTTCATTCTTATTAAATCAAGAATTTTATACATTTAAAATGTACCATCTCAGTTTTTTTTTTTTTTTTAAATTGATGTTATTTTATAGGACATTTAATGTTATTTATAAAAAAAAATTCAATGAAAGCTCACAATAGAAAAAATGCTTAAGAAATTGATGCAAATATTTGTTTGGATAAAATTCATGCTAAGTTAAATGCCTTTGCCTTCATTGCTTTCAGGAATATCTATGCTTATTTAGTGCTTGAATATAAATAAATTATTTTTTAAAGTGTTATATATATTACAGTCTCAATTGACAAAAGACAATTTACTCCAGTGTTGTCTCGATATTTGACCAAAATCAATTTTTTTCACAAACACGTTGCTGATGCTTTCGGGAATATCGAGATAGAATCACACGCATGGTACCTTGTTGTCTTTCACTGCCCACCAGCCGATGTCTGCATTTTGGTTAGAACGAAAAAGAAAAAAGTCATTAGACTGCAGAAGGGCCAAATTTAAGGTCGTCTTTTCACGTTGCGCACAGGAATACTGGCTGCCATAAAGGACTAATGATAAGTTAGGCCTGAGGGTTTTAACCATAGTTTTAAAACCCGGCCCGGCCCGGCGGGTCGACCCGGGACCCGGCCGACCCGGGCATGGGACCGGTCCGGGTGAAGGCCAAAACCCGTTTGGGAATTGGCCCGGCCAGACCCGGTCGACCCGGTGGGTCGACCCGGGACCCGGTTGACCCGGCAAGACCCGGTCAACATCTAGCCCCAAACCCGTTGACTTTTTTTTTTTTTTGTTTTTTTTTTTGCTAAAACGACGTCGTTTTGATTTTTTTAAAAAAAAATTAAAATTTTTTTTTGACCGAGCCGACCCGGTGACCCGGCCGAGACCCGGTGACCCGGTCAAAACCCGGAACCCGGGCCTTGGACCGGGTCGACCATCGGGCCGGGTCTTAAAACTATGGTTTTAACTGCTGTAGCCTCTTGTTTTGTCCATTGCAGCAAAGATGCCTTTGCTCTCTGTCAAGTCTTTTGACACGCTTCCAGCTGAGCCTTCCTCAAATATGATAGCTCCTTCATTTCGTAAAATATTCATAATTTGAGATGCATTAGGTAGCTTCCATACATTAATATTGCTTTGCATCATTCCTAGCTTTATCAGGAATGCTATTTAGTGTGATAAAAATTGTTTTTTTAAATATTATTTTATTTAAAAAATATAATTATGCTGCAATGTTAAACAAGATACTAGGCTGCAAGCAGTAATGTACATGGCAAAATTCATAAAAACGAAATAGCAAAGTTATAAACAATACACGGAATTACGTGGTCTGCGTCTCTGGTTCTTGTTGTTGAGCATGTCATCTTATTCTGATCTGACAGTTTGGAAATAATATTGCTGCAGAAAGAAAGTCTAAGGTTATAATATCCACAAAATTCATCATTGCATATTCACTTCATTTGCAAATCTTCTTGTGTTTTTCAGAACGAGGTGAAGAACGTGTGGACTACATTCCTGGAATTCCTCCAACGCGTTTAGTTGATTTTCCAAATATATTTCATGGACATGGTGGACAAATCTTGCCCCGAACTCGAGAGGCTGTTTCACTGGTGTCGAAAGCTCAGTATCTTCTGTTCACTTCTTTCTACGATCTTGAAGCCCAAGTAATCAGCGCTTTAAAACCCAAGTTTCCTTTTCCTGTATACCCTATTGGCCCTAGCATACCCTATTTCAAAATCAAAGACCACTCTTCAGTTCTTGGCAGTAATAATCACAATGTGCCTGGCTACATTGAATGGCTAAATTCCCAACCTGAAGGCTCCGTGCTATATGTTTCAATGGGAAGTTTCCTTTCAGTATCAAGTTCTCAATTGGATGAAATTGTTGCCGGGGTTCATAATAGCGGTGTTCGATTCTTGTGGGTGTCCCGAGGGGAAACAACTCCTTTTAAAGATGGTGGTGGTGATATGGGGCTAGTTGTGCCATGGTGCGACCAATTAAGGGTGTTGTGCCATTCTGCTGTCGGAGGTTTTTGGACACATTGCGGGTGGAATTCCTCTCTTGAAGCTGTTTTTGCTGGAGTTCCAATGCTTACTTATCCTTTATTTTGGGATCAAATTACAGACAGCAAATTAATTGTGGAAGACTGGCAGATAGGATGGAGAGTGAAGAGGGAGGAGGGTAGTGAAATCTTGGTGACACGAGAAGAAATTTCAAAGATTGTGAAAAGTTTTATGGATGCAGAGAACATTGAGGTGAAAGCAATGCGGAAGAGAGCTAAAGAACTTCAAGAGACTTGCCGTGGAGCTATTGCGAAGGGTGGATCATCTGACACTAATATTGAATCTTTCATAAGGGATATTTCACAAGGCCAGGCCAAGTGAGCTGGTTGATTATGAATTGAAGTAGTCTTCAATCTTCATCCTTGAATAATGCATTACATTTCTAGCTAATTCGAGGCCTACGACCATGCATTTTTGGAAATGAATGTGAAATGCATTTTTGAAAATGGATGTGAATTTGTAGCTTTCTAAACGAAATTTGCATAATAACAGTCTTTGAGTAGACTCTTCTACTTATTTATCTTGGCTCCACTGTGACTGAATCTACATGTTTTTCTGATATATTTTTATATAAAAAGATTATAAGTATAAATCAAAAGATTTATAGAAGAATCTAATTAAATAAATTAATAATTACCCGTGTAAATAAATAAATAAAATTATTAATGATAACTAAAAATAAAAATAAAAATATTTAAATATAAATTAGATTAAAATATTTGATTTCACAACATAAAATTTTTATTCAGTTATTGAATTTGTTTGTTAAAATCAAATTTTTATTCAATCAAACTATAATAAAAATAGATATACATATAAAATCTATTAAATAAAATAAAACAAAAAAAAATATAATGCAAGACTGACATATTACAAAATATTATTTAAAAATAAATATTATTTAATTTATTTTTAAAAGTTCATCCATTTAAAGACATATTAAAATCATAGAGGGATAATGATCAAAACATAAATAAAAAGATTTTAAGAAAAATATATTAAAAAAGATATCAATTAAAATACAAACCAAAATTAGGATTGAAAAAGAAGAAGCAATGATAGTTTAGGTGCTGCAAGTGCATTAAAAAAAGAAGAGAGGAAAAACAAGCTACTTAGTTAGATCCTTGATTGAGTTTAATTAGTTAGAAATGATAAAAAACATATACAATGATAGTAAACATATAAAATTTTTATATATAAAAAAGACTATGATAACTTGAGAAAAACCCCTTGAAAGTATGAAATTAGATAAAAATTGAATAAAAATAAATCAGTCCAAATCAACTCGAGTTAGCGTAATAAACATGTAATTTGAGTAATAAAAGGCAAGCCAACTCGGGTTATCCCGCAAAACCCATGGCTTATGTCATGAAACTGAAATTATCTAATAATTGTTTTTTGAAGAAAACCATAAAGCCAACCTTTTTTTTTTTTTAAAAAAAAAACTAATATAAAAATGATGAAACCAAAAAAAAAAAAATAGGATAAGAAAAAAGATGTCAACTTGCATTAACTTTTCAAACCCGTGACCTGGGTTATTAGATCAAAAAAATCATCAATAAAAATAGGGGTGTTCACGGTTTGGTTCGGTTTAGACTAAAAAAACCAACTGAACCACATTACATTAATTTTGTGAAATATTAACTGTACCGGACCGAAAACCGATTCAAACCGAATCGGTCCGCTACGGTTAAATCCAGTTTTCTTAGAAAAAAACTAGGAAACCTTAACCCGAACCTTGACCCGCCAACCCAAAACTCCACCTAGTCGTTTGGCTCGCTCATCCAAACCTTAGCAACCAAATTTGAATCCATCATCGAAATCTACAAGAAAGACTTGGAAGGATTTGGATCTGGCTTGAAAAATGAATCCGCCATTATCCGCGGTGTCACTTCACACGCCATCCATGATCTCTTCGCTTCCTTCGAGGCCATCGTTGTCGTCGCTCAGAAGTATATTAAAGGGTGATGGGCTCGTTTGGGGAAACCTGGTTGGATTTTCACCTATGAACATGAACACGTACCATTGAGGTTACTTGAACCAGAAGCACAATTCAAATATTTGCGACCCCTAAAGCCAAGAAAACATCTAAACCAAACCTCTCTCTATATACATATCTGATACATCCACTATCAAGTTGAACCAAGTAGAGGAGGCCAAAGCTTTGCTTGTTAAATGCTTAAATGTAGATGACAATGCAGAAATTGGGAAAGTGCAGAAGCTGTGAAAGGAAGATTGTTAATTAATTGAGAGGAAGATTGGGAATGTATCTAGGAAGGAGGTGGTTTTTTGTGAGATGAGATGCACAGGGAGGAAGGGTTAGCTGATTAGGTTAACTTAATACCATAATTTTTTGTTAATTGTTTAATGGGCCCGGTTCGGTTTGGTCCGATTTCTGGTTCAAAATCAAAATCGAATCGGACCTATTAAAAGTCATGGTTTTAAAAATTGGTTTAATCGATTTTTTTATTTTGGTTCGGTTTTTTCAGTTAATTTTTCTTCGATTTTCTTGGTTAATCAGTTATTTTAAACACCCCTAAATAAAAGAATAACAAAACCCCTAACAAATCAAATGATGAAGGATAAAATTGAGAAAAAAATCAATTACATAAAAGAATTTAAAATAAAAAAACAATAGTTAAAAGAATAAGAGTGGAAATTAAAATAAAAAATAAATTAGAAGGCAACCTAAGATTTTTTTTATTGGAGATTTAAATTGAAAAGAAAAAAATTCAACAAAAAAAAAAAACAAAAAATGAAGACTAAATTGAAAAAAAAATAGACCATAAACTTAGATTAAATGATAAAAACTGAAAACCAATAAAATTTTTACAAAAAGACAAAGGAAAAAGGTTAGAAATCAAAAGAAAATGACTGAATTGAAAAATATAATACAAGATAAATTCAAATTGAAGAATTAAATAAAAAACAATAAAAAATTTATAAAAAGATCAAGAAAAAAAATAGAAATTAAAAAAATAATTACTGAAATTAAAACACAAAAAACATAGAGGACTAAGTTTACTTTTTAGAAAAAGAGAGAGAAAAAAGAGGAAAAAAAACTTACTAGTTATAAACCGCCCCAGCTCCACCAACACACGCCACACTATAAGAAAGAAAATGTAACAACGCTTTTAACGACATTGTGGAATGAAATGTTTGGTCACCTGGAGGTGCCAAACATATAAAACAAAAGATACGGACAGCTCTCACATGTTGATACCTGGAGAGCATGCACCAATAGCTTTTTTGAATATTTTTATTAATTAATCAAAGTAAAAAAGATCAAAATGCCCTCCATTGGTATGGGATTAACAAAGAAAAATGTGAAAAGATGAAAAAATCCTTGGACACGTGACTTATTTTTTCTTAAATTTATAGGGAAAAAAAAACTTTTTATTATTATTTTTTAAATAAAAATATAAAAATACATTTGATTAGCAATTCTATTATTTTTTTTTTAACTTGGAGGTACTTTAGTTGTTTTATTCTTTAAAATAAAATAAAATAAAATAAAATAAAATAATGACTAATGACCAATGAAAATTAAAAGACCGCAATAAACTTCAAACTTATTTTAAATCATAATTTTACTAATCATTTTTTTTATCAGTATATACAGTGATTTCTAGAGTGGTTGTTGATAAATACAAAATTAGCCCCGTCCTTTGCAACATCATTGATGGACGATGACAATATATTCACAAATTCAAGTTGAATTTGTGACCACTTGTATTTACGAAAGTGCCAAGTGGTGACTGGTTACATTTTTCATAATCCAAATCTCTTCTCTCTTTGTACATAAATCCATAGCATGAATCTGGAGATGCTCGTTTCTTGGTGCATGTATCCAAAAGACAAGGACAAGAGTATGCAACAGCTTTGTTCTAGCCTCACAGTAACCCTATCAAAGACTAGTGCAAGTAATTCGCGTATTTTTATCTGGAAAGAGCATGGATGCAAAGGCTGGCAGCATTCACGGGTCCCATCTCCTCAACTATGCTGGGAACATACAGATAAAACAGAATTGTCATAATCAACTAGCGTCGTGATGCTTTCGTCTTCTAAATCTCTTTAAAAAGCACACCATATGCAAGTCCTGGTCTTGCTTGATTTGACACGTTTCGTACAAATCATTCGAGATACACAGTAGGACTCCAACATGGACGCCGTCGACCAGCGATCAACAACCAGCTGTCATGTGATGGCTGTACCCTAGCCTCGATAACGGATGTTATCCCATCTGAACTAGTCCGAGGTGCGGATTCTACGAGGCTGTGATGAAGAAGATGGAAGGTCCGTTGGAACAGCTACCTGATCAGCAACTGTATTTTCAATGCTCCAACAGTTTGCTCGCATAAAAAACCTGCCGACACTAGCCAAATTTTTAGGTATTATTAATCTGGTTTCATAGCATAAATTGCTTCCTTGTTGCCTCTTCTCGTACTGATTTTTCTCTCATTAGGCTGAAATGAATGGCATCCATATATTCTTTCTGACTCTGTCATTTGATTTTTTATTCCTTTGGGACTGGACGAATAGAAATAACGGATGGCAATTAGTATATGTTTTATATGCTTGCCTATGTTTTGATGATGGAGAATAGATTGTTTACCACATCCAGGGAATTTCTTCAAAGCATGTAGCTGACCTTCGAACAATCTTCCGTGGAGATGAGGCAAGAGTTATATATGCAGCTCGCGTTGGAAAGCATTTCATGGGTGTCAAGAGCACAGTTTCTTCTAATCAACTCTGTCTATGGGCTTGAATCCCAAGTCTTCGACACACTAAAAGAAAAATTAGATTTACCAATCTATTCTGTTGGTCCTGCCATACCTTGTTTGAACTTAAGGACAACTATCCCGTCACTACAGGTTCTGATATCACCTATACTATTTCCAATGGCTAGATTCCCAACCTACACACACACACTGTTTTCTATGAGTTATTAAGACGTTTCCTTTCAATTTCCAGCAAGCAAATGGATGAAATTGCAGCTGGGTTGAGAAATGGTGGTGTTTGATATTTGTGGGTAGCTCGTAGAGAAGCTTACGGCTAAAAGGTGTTGGTAGGAGAGGCAAATAATGATGGCTTTGAAACACTAGATAGATAGGATAAAATACACTGTTTTATTTTATAAATAATTATGAAGTTTATATATCTTGTTAAGCTCTCAAACACATCCTTTCTTCTTCTTCTTTTTTCTTCTATTGTTTTTCTCTTATTTTTTCCACTTATAATAGCATAAATTTAGCTACCTATTTATACATAAATTAAAAGTATAAAAAAACATATTTCAAGTATGAACACAAAATGTTAGTGGTAGTGTGAAGGAGGTTGGCTGCTATGGCTGGTGGTTGCCTTTATTGACCTTCTGGATTGAGTTTACCACAACAAATCTCTTCTTTAAATTCAATCGAGAGATTTCATGCCAAGCTAGCATGCACTTCAATATGATAAATGTCTTTATCTTTAATAGCTTTGTAAAGATATCTGCAACTTGATCATTTATGTTGGAAGATATCAGTTTAATTTCTTTGTTCTTCACATGTTCTTGGATAAAGTGATAACGTGTATTGATGTGTTTACTTCTTTCATGATATACTGTGTTCTTTGCTAATATAATCACTAATCGATTATCGACATAAATCTCACCAGGATTTTCTTGAGGAAAACCCAATTGCTTCAAATAATATTATTATCGATTGCTTTTTGGATGACCATGTGAAAGATGTATCTCCTATAAAAAATAAAAATAAAAACCTTGTTGTGCTTTTCATTTCATTGAGATCTCTACCCTAACATTAAAGTAGAAAATGTTGATCCAACTATTTTAAAACTTAGTAGGAAGCTTGAGGTACTTGACATGTACTAGACCAAATATATTCTATAGAGTAGGACTTATTAACAGATATATGGAGACATCAGATCAGTCTCACTTGAATGCAACTAAGAGAATACTCCGCTACATCAAAGGAATGATAAATGAAGATATGTTCTATACTTCAAGTAAAAACTTCAATCTTGTTGGCTACTCAGATAGTGATTAGGGTAGAGATCTCGATGAAATGAAAAGCAATTGATAGTAACATTATCACATGGTCATCCAAGAAGCAATCGATAGTAACATTATCAAGTTGTGAAGCTGTGTATGTTGCTACTAACTCAGTTGTGCGCCATTTAATATGGTTAAGGAATATGTTGAAGCATTTGGGATTTCCTCAAGAAAATCCTACAGAGATTTATGTTGATAATCGATCACTGATTGTATTAACAAAGAACCCAGTGTATCAAGAAAGAAGTAAACACATCAATACACGTCATCACTTTATCCAAGAGCATGTGAAGAACAAAGAAATTGAACTGATATTTTCTAAAACAAATGATCAAATTACATATATCTTTACAAAGCCATTATAGATAGAGGCATTTATCATATTGAAGTTCATGCTAGCTTGGCATGAAATCTCTCGATTGAGTTTAAAGGAGAGATTTGTTGTAGTAAACTTAATCTAGAAGGTCAAGGAAGGCAATCACCAATCGTAACCTTCAATTGCCTTCACACTACCACTAACCATTTGTGTTCACACTTGAAATATGATTTTTTATACTTTCAATTTGTACATAAATAGGTAGCTAAGTTTATGCTATTGTAAGCGAGAAATATAAGAGAGAAATACTAGAAAGAAAGAAAGGGTGTTTAAGAGCTTAATAGTAGATATAAGCTTTTTGCTTATGAAATAAAACAATGTGTTTTATCCCCTTTGAGTGTTTTAAAGCCACCACCAGTAGCCTCTCCCACCAACACTTAGTATCAGAGCTTTGTTCATCAAAAAAATAGAAGAGTTTTTGGGATATATTTGAATTTTCAGTGTTGTTAACAACACTTTTTGACTATTCCACAGTGTAGAGTTCATCAATACGAACTCAATGGTGCAAAAATCAGCCTGATCGGAGCAAGAGGTTGCCCACACGCGCAGCCTGAAAGTCTTGTATTGTAGCCCACGTGCATATGACGCGCGAAAGAAAATGACTGAGCCACACACGCATCATATTTAAGTAACGCAAAGCCGTCTAGGTGAAGCCGGAAGTCGTGTCGACCAGCTGTTAGCCAAAGAATATTCTGGTTCAGTCCCAGCAGGTACATCAATACGGGTAGCTCGTAGAGAAGCTTACGGCTAAAAGGGAGTTGCGGTGAAAAGGAGATAGTAGTGTCATGGTGTAACCAATTGAAGGTCTTGTGCCATTCTTCTGTAGGGGGATTTTGGACACATTGTGGGTGGAATTCGATTCTTGAGGCTGTTTTTTCAGCGACACCAATGGTTGCTTTCCCTTTATTTTTCAATCAGGATCCCAATAGTATGCAGATAGTTGAAAACTGGATAATTCGTTGGCAAATGAAGAAAGATGAGTGGTCTAAACATTTGGTTAAAGGAGAGAAAATTACAGCAATCTTGGTTTCTCACGTATAAGCAAAACTTCAGACCAAATTCTTGTGTTAATTTAAAATCAATGCTTGCAAAATCTCTCTGTATTGTGGCCTGTAAACTGCCAAAACAAATATGGTGAAGACCTCGAAGACCCAAGAAACTGACACGATAACATCTGAGAGAAGCACTTTTCCCGATTGTGGGCATCTTTTGAAAAAGTAGCAAGAAGTTAAAAAGAAAGGAAAAAAAATAAGAGAAGAATGAAGACGGGGGCAGGTTGTGCTTAAAGATTAGGTACCATTTTTTTAACCTAGCAGCCAGCAAAAGAAGGATAAGAACAAAATTTTCCAACTCATGATTCCAGATTTCCACACAAGTAGCTATATTTTCTACGAGTAATAACTTTTTAATTCTTAAAATCTTATCTCAGCAATTTTTTGAAGTAAGTTCTTGTTGACCTTGCAACTTTTCTCCAGAAAACTAAAAAGTGCATCAGGAGCACAATAACTTAACAATCTTTCTACTTTCATCAGACATGAATTATGTTGGCCTGGAATCAACAGCAGTATGCCATGTGGTGGCGATGCCTTTTCCCGGCAGAGGCCACATCAACCCCATGATGAATTTCTGCAAGCTATTAGCTTCAAGAAAACATGATATTTTGATTACTTTTGTTGTCACAGAAGAGTGGCTTGGCTACATCAGCTCTGAGCCAAGGCCAGAATCTGTACGCTTGGTCACGATACCTAATGTCATCCCACCAGAGCGTCTAAAAGCAGTAGATTTTCCTGGATTTTATGAAGCTGTTATGACCAAGATGGAAGCTCCCTTTGAGCAGCTGCTTGATCAGTTTGAGATTCCTGTGACTGCTATAATTGGGGATATTGAGGTACGGTGGGCTATCAGCTTGGGAAACAGAAGGAATATTCCAGTGGCTGCTTTTTGGACGATGTCGGCAACATTTCTTTCAATGTTGTATCATTTTGATCTCTTCAAACAGAACCAGAAATCACCACCTAATTTGTCAGGTATGTAACTGCAGCTATCCTTATTATCTTACTTTGAACTTAATTTCAATGCTTATTAGCATCATGCGTGATTGTATATATTAGTGTTTGGTATAGGCTTAGTAGGTTCTGTCCGAGCTTGAAATCAATTAAGCACTCTGACAAGATGAAAAAAGAGAACAAGAAAATATTGTAAAATAAAAAATGTTTAGTTTTTTTACTGTTCAATGTGAAAGAGGAACTTGGAAGATTGAAGTGGAATTTTCAGCACAGAGTACGGTGAGGCTAGGGTTTTGAACTGGTATTTTCCTTACAGAAAATGGTGAAGCTAGGTTTTTTATTACGGTAATAACATTCAGAAAGGAACTTTTTGCGTTGTCCTTTGTGTGATAAATAGATTAAGCTAATGTAAAAAGATTTAAACAAATGGCAGAATGCATGATCTTGGATGAGATCAGATATTAGCTGCTTGGACATTTAAGCCAAAAACTTGAAGAATTCGTAGAGATCACAAATAAATGGTTCTTGTCTTCCTGATTGACGCTTTCTGAATTCCCATGCTAGTTGATATTTCTAAACAGAAAGTGATAGTAGCAACTGGGTATTTTTCTTGCATATAACAGGACAAGTGGATTACATCCCTGGAATTTCTTCATCACATTTAGCAGAACTCCAAAAGGTCTTCCAGAAGAATGATCAAAGAGTATTGCAGCTAGCCCTGGAATGCATTTCAAAAGTGCCGCAAGCACAATATCTTCTGTTCACATCTATCTATGAGCTTGAGCCCCAAGTCATGGACACAATGAAAGACACTTTTCAATTTCCTGTCTATCCTATTGGACCTGCCATACCTTACTTAGAGCTTGAAGGTAATTTGTCAGGAACTAATTACAGTCATATGGCCCCAGACTACTTACAATGGCTAGATTCTCAACCTAAAGACTCTGTCTTATACATCTCTTTGGGAAGTTTTCTTTCTGTTTCAAGCACCCAAATGGATGAAATTATTGCCGGGCTTCAAGATAGTGGTGTCCGATACTTGTGGGTGGCACGCGGAGAAGCTTCTCGGTTAAAGGACATATGTAGTGATGATATGGGGCTAGTGCTGCCTTGGTGTGACCAGTTGAAAGTGCTGTGCCATTCTTCCATTGGGGGTTTTTGGACACATTGTGGATGGAACTCTACTCTAGAAGCAGTTTTTGCTGGTGTTCCAATGCTTACTTTCCCTCTATTTTTGGACCAAGAACCAAATAGTAAGCAAATTTTAGAAGGTTGGGGGATTGGTTGGAAGGTTAAGCGAGGTGTGAAAGAAGAAAAATTCTTAACCAGAGAGGAAATTGCAGAACTTGTGCAGAAGTTTATGGATTTGGAAAGCAATGAAGGGAAAGAAATGAGGAGAAGAGCAAGAGAACTTGGAAATATTTGTCAACAAGGTATTGCTGAAGGCGGATCATCTACGACCAACCTTGATGCATTTATTAGGGATATTTCACTGGGCATCAGGCACTGAACAGTTTTTGATCAATGCTGTAATCATTTTCCAGTGATCGAGTTTATTCACTACAGGAAAAAAGTGCTTGTCATGTTGTCAGAGTTCAATGGAGTTATGTTCTCTGAAACATGATTAAGGTAAGGAATCAAGTGTTAACTACTTGTTTGTAGCATTCAATTAACTGATGAGTTCAAATGAGGAAAAAGAAGAAGAAGCTGTGCCTTCTACTTTGGTGAAAAGTAAAAATAAAAACTATTAGTATTCTCTCATGAATGTTTTTGTTTCATTAGCACTATCACGAAGATAAGGCTGTGCTTAATTTTAGATCAAGGAAATTAAATGATAATTAACATTTAAACCGCTTGAACTTTCCTTCGTAAATTTAGAGTAAAATATAGTTTCAACTACACTACTTCTTCAAACGAATATATTAATAGGATAAGGTGAAAATTAATGAAGATAGAGTTTTATATATATATATATATATATATATATATATATATATTAAATGATAGAGATGAAAAAAATTAATAATTTATTTTAATGTTTTTTGCTCTTTTAATATGTACAAAATAATTACTTTTCATTGAAAAAAAAAAAGATTTTAGTTTTTCATTTTATTATTTTATTGAAGCTGTAAAATTACGAGAGAAAAACTAAATTGCTTTTTTATTTTTGTTATTCCATTGGAGATATCTTGGGGAATTTTAAAAGCTCCACTTGAAATTTGAAAAATAGAGGGCGGTGAGCGGAGACCAAAGAAAAAACGTGCGATCTGCAAGGAGTAGCTTGGAATTGATGTGGCGTGATATGAATGGACAATGAGAACAGCGATGGTGAATTCTAAGGAGATTGTAACCTTCGCTCTCTCTCTCTCTCTCTCTCTCTCTCTCTCTCTCTCTAATAAACTGGCGATAAACACCCAAAATATAAAATAACACAAGATGAAATTTTTTCTTTAATAAAGTAGCACAATCTAAGGATGTTGTAATTATGAACTGCAATATCCATTGTCACAATTCACAAACGCGATATTTAATCAAATTTCACGTTATTAAAACATAATATTATTAAAATATCATGTTTTTGAACCGCAATATTTGATTCAGTATCATGGTTCAGAACCACGATATTATCAAAAAGATCATTTTATGAAATAATTGGATATTTAATAAAACAATTGGAGACATTAGCCAAAACGGTCGGACTATTTTAGCTATTATAAGATTTTGGATTATATTTGTATTGATATCGACTAGAATGTGTTATCTGTAGCTGAATTGTCATATTACCTTATCCGGGCAATATAACTCAACCATCTCAAAACATATTAGCTAGACTACTGTTGTTCATGTATCCATCTTGCTAGTGCAGACAATTAGACTAATGACCAATCTTTCTTTCGAGTAAGACATCCACATGATCTGTAGATTATAAGTTAAATAAATATCAAACAATAATAATTTAGTGCAGTTAATTATTTTATTTGACAAATAATTTAAAAAATATATTTGAATAACATATTGTTTATCGAGCTTGCTCTAATAAAATGATAGCATATATGCTAAATTGTTTTCAAAAAACTCATTCAACGCACCACCTCGAGTTAAAAACATGTGAGTTTAATTGCATTTTTCAAAGTTTCAAAAACACAATATAAATGTATATAATTAAAAAAATAACATCGCAATACCTACATCCTAGTAGGAGATGAAATGTAACCTTTATAGTTTGAATTGTTATATTTGGCAATCTTGGTATTTGAGCCCTTCCCATATGGAAATGTGAAGCATTCAAATCTAAATAGTTATTTATATATATTTTTATTTATACTTGTAAAAGTAGCAAACATCCCCATACTTGTATGACCTTATTTATGCATGCAAGACATAAATATTTATACAAGGATGCCAATATAGTAGATCTACAATTATACATGGGAATATCATCAAAATTTTCCAGGAGCATCAAATAATGCAAAGGAACATATCTCCCTGAGAGGTCAATGACTAATACACTGCCAAACATATGAAATATATATGCTCTGGCATACCAATAAATAAATTAAAATCATCATAATAATTAATGCGATTATAACATTTAAATCATAATTGATTTTGTACCCCTACAAGACCTCTTCATCACCATCGTCTGGTGATGTCAAAAATATCTTCCCAATCCACTTAAAATGTATTCTACCCTTTTAATTTAGAAGGAGAGGGTGATAATCTAAATGACTGCTTACATAACACAATCTTATTACAAACATCAGTATATGTGACTACTTGTTCATCAATAGACAATCCAAGCAAAACCAACACGTTATGTAGTGTTGGTATCATGTCACCAAAATTAATATGGAACATGTTTGTCGCACGTCTCCATCTCTCAACCATACATAGATTAAGTTGTGATCAAACTTGATGTGGTCAAGAAAACTAACATACAAATGGCTGAACTCACTCATGTAGTCACATTTGTCTATGTGTATAATAATAAATAGTGGTATAATCCTGCATAATAATTTAAACTATAATTATTGAAAATATAACATTTAATTATAATTAAACATAAATTAAAAATTTATTAAAAATTACTTATTTTTACAATACCAGCAAATATATCATCTGATCGATGTTAATCTGCAACCGTGGAACAAAAGTATTAGCAGACCTGATAGGCTTGTACTATGACTTATATGGAATATGTTCATACTCATGCTCTACATGAATATATGCTTTTTATGCTCATAGTAAATGCTCGTTCTAATCATCGTCCAAATGCAGATTACTAATATGAGTAGATAATTTAATTTATGTAATAGTCTATGTGATTGATGTATAATTATATAAAATTTAATATACTTAAAAAAATATAATAACATAAAATAACAAAAGACGCTGTTTGATTAGAACATGTTTTTGCAGTGAGTATTGTGCCACCCATCATTAGGAGGATTGTGGCCCAGAGCGGGTGGAATTCCATTCAAGAAGGTGTTTTAGCAGGTGTGCCTTTCCTTGCCCTCCCAATAGCTGCAGATCAACGCCCAAACAGCAAGTTAATAGTGGAAGGTTGGCTGGAGATTGGAGAAGGAGTTTAGGATGGAAAGTTTGGTGACAAGAGAGGAAACTAGGGGTCTTGTGCAGAAGTTTATGGGTTTGGATAGCAGTGAAGGAAGAGAATCAAGGAGCAGAGTGAAAGAATTTTAGGAGATACGTGAATAAGCAATCTCAAAAGGTGTATAATCTGAAACCAACATCAAAACCTTCGTCAATAGCCTCTGCTCTGGAAATTTGTCGTTTTCCTAGAACCATGAATAAGCACCTCAAACATGTGATAAAATCAATTTTAAAAACTTTGAATGTGGAGAACTGGAGAGGCAGAGTCTAGAGTGAAAAAAATGGTGATAAGAGAGGAAATTGCTGGATTTTGTCAGAAGTTTGTTTATTCTGAGAGCAATAAAGGAAAAAAAACGTGGAAAAGAGAGAAAGAGCTTCAGGAGACATGTCAAGATGCAGTTTCATAGAAGGGATCATCCAAGTCTAATTTCAATTCCTTTTCCTTCAAACAGTGATCTTTTGAGACAAACGAGGTACTTACATGTATTCGATTCCGAAATATGTTTATGAATATTGGCAATTTGATTGCCATGCATTCGCAGAATATAACGAAATTACAGTTAAACTGTAGAAAGAAATTCTATTTGTCAATAATTGAATGTGAATAGTGTACACAATTATTTTAAAAAATAAGCTATATCACCTAACTAATAAAATCTGAATTATATAAATATTACAAACCTATAAAAGTAATCCGAAAATAACAAATAAAAATTTCAAAACATTTGGAAATAACTCTCTCTTTTGTGCTCTTTGTTGGGGAATCGAAGGAGCATTCTAGGGGCGTCCTTTTTTCTCAAGTCCGCAGCGATGTTTCCAGTGTTGCAGCATTTTGATCGTTTTGTTCAACGGGAACACAATGTCTGTTCTTGTACAGTCGTTTGCTTTTTATGTAATTTCTGAGCAATTGTATGCTTGCATTTCGGTTGCTTTACCTACTCTGTTAACATCACAGTGAGAAGATTGTTCAGGAAAGGGTAGAGGTCAAAATGCTTATGGTGCTGCGGTAAATGTGTGTCGTCTGCAACTTAGCTCTTGAGGGTTTTGTGCCATCATTCTATAGAAGGATTGGTCATAGTGTGGGTGGAATTCTGTTCTAGAAAGCATTTGTGTTTGAGCTCCTTTTCTTACTCTCCTTATTGTTGTGTATCAAAATTATAATGTAGCAAGAAGCTAATTGTACAGGACTGGAAGACTGGTTAAAAGGTGCTGGAAAAACAGGGAGCAGAAAGTTTGGTTACAAGACAGAAAATTGCAGGGAAAATGCAGGAATTTATAAATTTGGAAAGCAATGCAGAGAAAGAAACTGAGGAGAAAAGCAAGAGAGCTTCAGGAAATTGCAGGGATAATGCAGGAATTTGGTT
The DNA here is from genome assembly GCF_005239225.2 of Populus alba. Classification (NCBI taxonomy): domain Eukaryota; kingdom Viridiplantae; phylum Streptophyta; class Magnoliopsida; order Malpighiales; family Salicaceae; genus Populus; species Populus alba. Next base: position 32,784,000 of record NC_133284.1, read on the forward strand.
CCATACCTAACGTCATTCCATCAGAGCTGGTCCGCAACGCTGATCCAATTGGGTTCATTGAAGCTACCTTGACTAAAGATGGAGGCTCCATTTGAGAAGCTGCTTGATGGGTTTGATCAGTCCTTGAGGCCTACTCTTATATTGACCGATCCTTTCTTGTTTTGGGTGATTGTGTTGCGAATCGAAGGAGCATTCCGGTGGCTTCATTTTTTGTTCAAAGATTTGTATATGTAAAAGTATGTGCAGAAGAAATGCAAAATACTGATAACTTGCTTTCTCTTTGCCTACTTTTCTGTTTGGGTACAGAAAAGGGTAATGAAATAGTGGATTACATCCCTGGAGTTTCTCCGTTACGGCTACTGGATCTCCCGTCATTCATTTTTGCAAGCAACCACTGCATATTTCACCGAATCTTAGATCATATTTCTTGGATTCCTAAATCCCAATACCTCTTGCTTTCGTCAATTTACGAGCTTGAATCTCAAGCCATCGAGTCTTTGAAATCAGATAGCCATCGAGTCAATTTAGATAGCTTGGATTCCTAAATCCCAATATACCAGTGGCCCTGCCATGCCTGACCTGAGACGTGGAGACCATTCTTCTGCAAGTAACAATAACAATGAACTCAACTATCTAAGATGGTTAGATTACCAACGTGAAAGTTCGGTTCTATACATAAGCTTTTAAAAAATTGAATCTAAAGGTACAAGGGTCTTCACTATGCATTGTAAAAAAAAAAAATGATGTAATTGCCATTTTTAAATTTTGGAATGTCATTATGAACATTGTGAAATTACTAAATTAATCTTAATAAAATGATTTTTTTTGGTTTTTAAAGGGCAAAATAGGTATTTTACTTTGACCTCCTATATTTCAAACTCACTCTCCCCTCATTAATTAGCCTAAATTGGTCTGATCCAATAAAAACTAAATTAAAATAATAAATAAAAAACACTATGAGTATTGTGTTCATAATGTTTTTGAGAAGGAATTCATAATATGTTTTATATAGTAAATTTCCACACCTTTTAAATTTACTTATAATAATAATAACAATAATTATCTAAGTTTGCTTGCTTGTAGAATAAATCTTATAATATAGTTTTTCTTAACTGATCCAATAAAAGCTAAATTTAAAAAATAAATAAATAAAACACTATAAACATTGCATCCACAATGTTTTGCGAGGGGATTTATAGTGTATTTTATACATTGAATTTCCCACACTTTTTAAATTTACCTATTATTATTATTATTATTAGTATTTTCTAAGTTTGCTTGCTTGTACGATAAATCTCACAATGTAGTTTTTCTTGGCTCTTGTGTGTGATTTATAATGTGTGCATCAAATCACATCAAGAATTCTTTTAGGGACCTAAATACAAATTAGTTAAGCATTCAGGGACTAGCTTGTATTACTATTCACTCCTTGGCACCTAAACTCCATTCTCTCAATCTCACCACCTACTAGACTTTTTTACATGACACGCATTTTTGTAAAGACTGAGGGGGAAAAAAAAAAAAAAGAGGACCCAAAATCTTGGAAACCCTAACCTGTTCAATTGTCGGCCAAAACTTGCAAAACCATAAAGGACAAATCTTTTCTTTCTTTCTTTCTCTCTGAAAACTCCAAACAGAAAGCTCAACACATGTAAGTCAGTGTGTATGGCTATAACCCTTACCACTCAACACCAAAATCTATCCCTAAACAGTAACCATCAAAATCTCACTTTTTTTCACACCACCAATTCACTCCGTAAAACCCTGAACAATTCTCCACCACCATGGCCACCGACGCCGCCGCCACCAAATTCCAAAACCCCGCCGATTTCCGCCCCGATTTCCACCCGGAGAAAATATCTTCCACAACCTCCTACGATGGCCTCCATTTTTGGCAATACATGATTTCCGGTTCAATAGCCGGTCTTGTAGAACACATGGCTATGTTCCCTGTTGACACAGTCAAGACTCATATGCAAGCAATTGGGTCTTGCCCGATTAAATCCGTAAGCGTAACTCATGTCCTCAATTCCCTTCTTAAATCCGAGGGCCCTGCTGCCCTTTACCGTGGCATTGCCGCGATGGCTCTCGGTGCTGGTCCCGCCCATGCTGTCCATTTTTCATTTTATGAAGTCTGTAAGAAACATTTGTCGCGAGATAACCCAAATAGTTCAATTGCGCATGCGGTTTCTGGTGTTTGTGCAACGGTTGCTAGCGATGCGGTTTTCACACCGATGGACATGGTAAAGCAGAGATTGCAATTAGGGAGTGATAGTGTCTATAAGGGTGTTTGGGATTGTGTTAAGAGGGTGGTGAGAGAAGAGGGGTTTGGTGCATTTTATGCTTCGTATAGGACTACTGTTTTGATGAATGCACCATTTACTGCGGTTTATTTTACGATTTATGAAGCTGCGAAGAAGGGTTTGATGGAGATTTCGCCGGATAGTGTGAATGATGAGAGGTGGGTTGTTCATGCTACTGCTGGTGCTGCTGCTGGAGCTTTGGCCGCTGCGGTTACCACACCACTTGATGTTGTTAAAACTCAATTGCAGTGTCAGGTATTGTTCTTCTTACTCTGTTTTTAATTCACAATGAACTACTTTGCCAATTTGAAGAAAATATTAGGCTAATAGAGAGAAAATGCCTAGCTTTTAAAAGTTGTAATGCAATTGAAATCAAATTTTAGAAGAGGTTTTAATGATCTAAAGGGCTGATTTTGAGTGACCAAGCTAAGCTAATGTTTGGTAGACCTCCAGATGGTAGAATCATACTATCTCTGATCTTGGTGTATAGGCACACACAATACGAAGATGTTTTTACAAGGAAAACTGAATCGTCATTAGGAATTCCCTTACTAAATGCTTCATTTATTGAAGATTTACAAGGATGGGTTGCTAAATGCTTCATGATGAATTAATAATCACACTCTTCCAGCATCAGATCCAATATTTATACAATCTCTTTATTTTTTGTACTGCCCCACTCTGACCAATATATTCTAAATTTCTCACATACCATAACAACAGTATTCATTTTCTGGTCGAACCCAATATAAACTTGTAGCAATCACACAACCTGAAGATTTGGTGTTTTATAAGTATTATGGCTGTAAAGGAAGGAATTTGCCATCTATTCATTGTTTATACTTTAATGGGTTTTGGTTTAACTTTCGATAACTTTCGACATCTGACTATTTCATATCAGTCTCGCATGAAATCAATTTTACAAGAGTTGGTTGAATGTTAAATCGGTGTTCTCCTGCAGTTGATATCATGCGTCAGCCTGTGTGTTTTGTTTGTCATTGAATTTCATACAGCTCGTCCATCAGAAGGCTGTTGGTTCATCCAATGAGTCCTGATCAATTGAACTACCTAATCAATTTTAGAAAGTATTAAATTAAACCATCTAAATGCTTAAGAAGAACAATAAGATTAGAACTGAAGATATGTAATCACCTACTCCTGAACTAATTTGGACACTTGTCAATTTTACTTACCATGCCTTTCTGTGTGTGTTTTGTGATGTCTAGTCAGTGATCTTTGTGTTGATCTCTCGAAGAATTTCATTGTTCTACTCCAATTTGTATATATTATTCAACCCCCCCAAAAAAAAATGAAATGAAATGTTGGATAAAAAAGCATAGTTTATGAGAACCTACCAAGGCTACTAGTTACTACTAGATGCATCATGTAACTTATTGGTGTGTGGTACGATGGACTCACCATTGCATGCTAGGGGAGATGGGGTGGGACCTCAAGTTCACTTTCCCTCATTGTCACATAAAGACTGCAGTATGTATAAATTTGTGTATCATCTATTACAGGCGTTAAATTTCTCTTTATAATTTGATAACAGCTAACTCTGATTGGATTTGCAGGGTGTTTGTGGGTGTGACAGATTTAAAAGTGGTTCGATTGGAGATGTGATTAGAGCAATACTTCAAAAGGATGGCTACAGAGGCCTCATGAGAGGTTGGATCCCAAGGATGCTTTTCCATTCACCAGCTGCAGCAATCTCTTGGTCTACCTACGAAGCCTCAAAATCTTTCTTCCATAAACTCAATAGTAACAGTAACAGTGACAATGTCACTTGAATAACCAAGGAGCAATAGGCATTCATTATTCTGCAGTTGCATCAGCATGTACAAGTAATGGGATGCATCACACGAAGGATCACAAGCATGCACTTGTACCATTTCTCAGGCCTTGTTGCTAGCTGTCTATTTAATCGGTATTACGAGTCAAATGGAATATTCAGATAGAATGTGCTGTTGTACATGTAGCTGCTCCTTTAATAATCCTACTGTCCTTGCAATTTTCCCCCTCGTAATCTTAGTTTTCATGACCGTACAAGATTCTTTTATTACAACAAAATTTTTGACCTGTAATCTGAATATTCAAGAGTTAGTTGTCCTTGTGATAGCTTGCAGCTATTGAGTTGATGGAATTCTGCTATCATGTCTGAGTCATTCTAAAATTGTAATAAAATGTGGACAGTTTCAACTTGCTTGGCAGTCATTACAGCATCCTGAACTTTACAAGACAATCAAGAAACAAACAGAGAGTTTTATAACTATGATTCGAGTTTATTTTCTTGTTCTGTATGAGCTTCAACTGCCTGATCCTCAGCCAACAGGGAGATATGTTGTGACCTCACAACCTGACCAACAATCACAGTGACATCATCAAGTTTCCCACCTGCCAAACAAAGAACTTGGTCACTTGTGGTATTGAGGAAAAAGAACCCATCTTTGTAAGTTTTACCAGTAAGCTTCATGCCAAGAACTTTCTTCCAGAAAGGAACATCAAAGCCCTATCAGGAGCATTCACAAAGAAAATAACCGTCAGACTTATTGGAAATATGATTTAGTATTCAGCAGTACAGTTATCATTCCAAATAATGTTACCTTTGATCTGGCTTCCAATGAATAGGGGGATTCAAATTCTGAATTCGTAGAATGAATGCTCGCTAGGTTAGCTAATGCCTTTGCTAGCATTGAAATCAAATCTCAATTAGAAAAATATGAAGTTGATTGCCAAATACAAGTTCTTTTGATCTTTGAAGACATACCAGCCGCAGCAACATCACTATGTCCAGCAACTGTCGAAACAATCTCATGATCAAAAACGTTGTCAAAAAGCCCATCTGAGCCCATCACAATGGTGTCTCCTTCCATTACTTCCACCCTGCTGACCTTTTTAAAGAGATGATGATACAAGCAATTCAGATGATACGAAGCTTGCTAGACTACACAGACCATTTTTCATTCAAAATAAAAAACAGCGAAGTGGTAAGAGTGCATGAATTCTTTCCTGACCACGAGACATAATTTTTGTCTGCACAATCATTTAGCTAATCTTTACAGAGGAGGATGAAACAAGGGGGGGTGCATGGTTATCAACTGAGCCTTAAGGTTGATAAGCATTTAATTATCTTACACATGAATAGCTCAATGGATCATGAGAATTTAAGAAAACATTACCATTTCTGACATGAATTCATTGTACTATCAGCATAAGATACTCAGCTGAAAGTACCCAGTAGACATTAAAAATAAAAAAATCCCACGTTCTAGTATTGAGATGTGAGGTATAAAAATCACCATACCACCGCATCAAGGTATGTTTGGCCAACCATTTCCGAGCTCAGCTGGTAGGGACAATCAAAATAATGTTCTTGTGGAGATGTGGAAAAAATTATTCGGTCTGAAAGTTGAATAAATAATCAAAGTTCCCTCAATTTTAAAAGAAAAAAAGCATAAAAATAGATCGGCAACAAGAACAAATGAAAAGTAGGCCACAGCACCTCCACGGATAGCTCTCAGTCCACAATCCCCAACATTAGCAATCTTTAGTGTTCCATTCGTCTCCAACATGGCAACAATTCTACTCAACCAAGAGGGAAGTAGAGCTTAAAGACGATACAATGAGGTCCCTAAACATATGGTCTAAGGATGATGCTCTTGGGAAATATGGAGTGGATCAACTTACACAGTAGCTGAACCGACAGCAGAAGTGGCAGCATGTGCTTTCCTTATGAGAATTTGGGGATCATAGTTAACCTGCCAAATAGCAAAGATCACTAGATGTATTAGCTGAAAGCAAAGTAAGCAACCAAAAACATTCAATTGGCATGTAAAGACTACAGTGGCATACAGTCCTTGTAGAGATTGTTTGAAGAAAAACTAATTAACCAGAACATAACAATGAAATATATATATATATATATATATATATATAGTCTTTAACGGGTATTACTATGGCACTACCTCCTCATCCCCCACGAGACATGAAGCATTGACCATCAATTCCCGTGGGAATAACGAAGGATCGACATTCTGTTCAGCCCAACTGAAAAGAGCATTTAAACAGCATGAAAAGAGTCATAGTTCATAAACACCGTCAAGAAATATCTTGTGTCACAAAACTTTTCATACAAACTTCACACATGCTTATAGGCTTGCATGCCAAACAAAAAAAATCTCTTAAGTTTCTCGAGAGCAGAGCCAAAATATTTGCAAGTGTTTGAGTCATGGCTTATTTTATGATTGTCAATGTGATGCAACTCAAAATCAGTCACACACATACGTGACAAGGAAGCCAATGGTTTTCACACTTCCAAAAATGCATGGTAAAAGGGAACAACATATATACTTATGTAAAGTTTCATACCCAGAGACACCGTCAGCAACAGCAATAACGCCCCCATTGTAGTCGCTGACAAAGAATGCATCTTCCCCACCTCTTTCGACCTATTTTGAAAGACCAAGATTTCAAAGTTCAAAATAAATAAATGGTACTAACATCCAATCATTTGAAAGCATAAAGATGGATAATATCGGCATACCTTTTTAGGATGTGGAATCAAGTGAGTTCCAATGCAAAAGGATACCTCTGACCTAGAAATATTTTGAAAATAAATAAATAAATCAATAAACTTGTTCAATTAAAACTAAATATCAAGGCTTACTTTTATATGGTACTGAATCCGTCATCAGCGTGAACTTCTTTTTCTAAATAATCACTGTATAAGAAAAATAATTTTTGGGAGCAAAAAACCAAAAGTACAGGAAATCTCTTTACCAATATCAAAGAAATGAACAAAACGACTAAAATCATTAAATAAAATGGCAGTAATTATAAGCTATTTTCCATTTAATTTACATGGACTGCAGAAAGAAACCAGAATCCCAACTTTTCCAGGCAAAATTTAGCACTTTTCTTTAAAGGACCTATCTAACTTTCTTCACTGACTACAATGTTGTGTTTTCATTTGCAATTTTGTTTTTGTTTGATAATTTATGAAAGGGAGTTCAGTTGGCAAACAAAGGAAAAGATAACATGGGAGAAACAGCTTACCGATTTAGTTTGGTTTGTGATGAAGCTGCATGACACAGTAACCTGTGTTTCTTAGGAATTGAGTTTCTGTTCGATGACGATGATAATAGATTAGGAAAAGAGGTTGGGAGAGACCGAGAAATCGAAGCCCTGAAAACGGTAACCATCGCCATTTCCCGCTTCAACTCTCTCTCTCAAGTAACTATGCAACACCCTTATTTACAGAGCGAGTTCAAATCAAATGTGTGTGGTTCTTAGCACTTTATTCGAAGCCACCAATAGCAAGAAGTCAATTGTTAATAATTACTTTCTCTTGCAGAATTATAACATCAGGCACCAGTGGTCTAGTGGTAGAATAGTACCCTGCCACGGTACAGACCCGGGTTCGATTCCCGGCTGGTGCAAATTGTTTTTTATTTTTATTTTTTCTGTTTCAAATTGTTTACATAATGAGTTCAGAGAGAGGATTAGGCATTTGACATGCCTGCGTAATGGTTATAACTTGTACATAAATCCATCTTTGCCTTATTAGAAATTTTCGACTTTTCGTTCTCCATACCCGGACATGAGGTTTGGGATTGTGCGGGTCGGGTTAGTGGAGCAGTAGATTGGTCAGCTTAGGAGATTCCCGGCTGGTGCAAAATGTTTTTTATTTTTATTTTTTCTGTTTCAAATTGTTTACATAATGAGTTCAGAGAGAGGATTGGGCATTTGACATGCCTGCGTAATGGTTATAGCTTGTAAATAAATCCATCTTTGCCTTATTAGAATTTTTCGACTTTTCGTTCTCCATACCCGGATACGAGATTTGGGATTGGGCGGGTCGAGTTAGTGGAGCAGTAGATTGGTCAGCCTAGGAGGTTGAGGCAAAATTAGACACGTGTTACTTAATTACTATGTTTGGGATTTTGCTTTTTGTGCTTTTTATTCTAATTTTTTTGCATTTGAAAAATGCTTTTATAAAAATTAATTTTTTTATTTTAAATTATTTTTTAGTATTATTATTTAATATGTTAATATCAAAGTAAATTTTAAAAAATAAAAAAATATTATTTTTAATATATCTTCCTAACTCTCTGAATAATTTCCTTATTGCATAATGAAAAGGTTTAAATACATGAAGAAGAAATAATTTATCGACTTAAGACCTCAACTAATTAAAACAAGGAATTCAAATGGCTACAGTTAACAAAATAATAGCTAACAACCATGGACCAAGCCTTCCAATGGAATGATTCCAGCAAATCCTCAAGCAACTGGTGTTTTCTCCACATCCCTTGTATATGGTACATTATCCTCTATTTATGGCACGTCCTTCCCTTGCCTAAGGCACGTCTCCTGCATGATTCATGTCATAAAATGTGGATTCTTGATAAGAACACGTAGTGACTTTCTTGGTGGTTTATCAATACCTTCTTCTATTATTAGAACCTTGTCCTCAAGGTTTATGTTACCAAACTTTTCGCGCATATCTTGAGTATTTTCCCAAGTGGCGTCATCCTCAGACAACCATTTCCACTTAACAAAGCATTCTTCAACAAAACGTGATCCTTTCTTTACCCAACGGGTATCTAAGATTACTTTAGGTTTGATGATAAGTGTACCAGAATCATCAACGACAGGTAAGTTCGTAATAGCCACAGGGAAATCACCATATTTCTTTTTTAGCAACGAAACATGGAAGACTGGGTGAATGCGAGAGCTCGAAGGAAGCTATAATTTATATGCCACTTTACCAATCCGCTGCTCAATCGGAAAAGGACCATAAAATCTATTAGTCAATTTATGAGATGGACGTCAAAATAATGAGTGTTGCTGATAAGGGTGTAGCTTAAGAAAAACCAAATCTCCCACTTAAAACTCAACGTCATGCCATTTGAAGTTAGCTACCTGTTTCATGTAATTGTTAACAATATGTAAATTCGCCCCGAGAAGCAAGGTGTTGATCAACTTCATTGACTAAAAATGTGCCCAACTGATATTGTGAAATGCTTGGTGGAAGATGCTCATATAAAGCTTGAAAAGGTGTCATACATGTGAACATATGATAAACCAGTATTATACCAAAATTCAGCCCATGAAAGAAAAGTGCTCCATTTTCGTGGTTGTTGATGGACAAAGCATCGAAGATATTGTTCGACACATCTATTGACAACTTCAAATTGTCCATCTATTTGTGGGTGGTAAAAAAACTCATTTTCAGTTGTGTACCAGATATCTTAAAAAACTCACGCTAGAAATTTCTAATAAAGAGTGGATCCCGATCGCTGATGACGGACTTGGGCATACCAGCAACTTGATGACGCCCTTGATGAATTTTTTTGCCACCATTTTTGCAGTAAAGGGATGAGCCAAGGGTAGAAAATGAACTAATTAGCTAAGTCGATCGACAACCACAAGAATTGTGTTCTTGCCATTGGAGGATGATAGTCCTTCGATGAAATCCATTGTGATGTTATCCCAAACTTGACAGGGAATGGTCAATGGTTGTAGGAGTCCAGCAGGTGATAAGGTTTCCATCTTAACTCATTGACATGTATCACAAGAAGAGATGTGGGCATGCATTGTCTGATACATAGATGGCCAATAGAATTGTTAAGCGAGGTGTTTGTATGTTTGTAATACACCAGAGTGTCCACCGATTGGAGAATCATGGAATTCATGTAAGAGTCGCTAGATAATTGGAGAACCTGAAGGGACCACTACTCGATTTTTAAAGTACACCAGTCCATTTCGCCATGTGTAAGGAACATCGGGTTTCACAGTGGCTGACTGGGCTATTTTTTTCATGTACAAATTACCAACTGCTGTTGTTTTAATCTCATCCTAGATATGAGCTCATGGAATAAACAAAGCATCAAGACTAGTGTCACGACATGAATCCCGGATCCGTGACCGGCACATAGGTAAGGTTCCCCTCTAAGGTTCCATACCTATGCGAACCCAAACTTACATACAAACTTATCCTTCAAAACTCAATCAGAGTTTAACGCAGTATTAACAACAAACTAACTTCATAATGTAATGTAATTGTCTTAATACAAGAGTTAATATAGTTCATAGTTTTGAAGCACTAACTTGACATAAAAGGAAGGTACAAATTACAACCAAAAAGCAGGTTCGGAAGATTCGACAAAAGTGACCTGCTATCAAGCTATAAGCCTGAAAAGGATAATAATGAGAGAGTGAGTTTAACAACTCAGTGAGTAGATAATATTCAATATACACACACGAGGTAATACAACTATGAGAATTATATACAATTATGGCTCTAGGTTCTTATATGATGAAGGTTTCTCAAATAGGCCATAACAAGAAGATCAAATGGTGAAGCTCGTCAGAAAATCAAAATGCAATGAGCATGAGGCTCCTTACTGTAGGATGATCAGTCCACACAGGTTGGTGACTCCCCCGACCAACTAGGGTTCAGATACGATGTGCACAAAGACTAACAGTACCCTGTTAGCATGGGTATTCTGACTGACATACTATAGGTTCATAATCATAATCAAACAAACATATTTATATCTCAAAGCTCAACTCATGACATCAATCAAATGAGGAGCTATCAATTCAGAAGTCAATTCAAAATATATACTGGTTCATATCAAGAATTCAGATTCAGTAATTGATCATGCTTTATCATAACAAGGATAATAATCAACATATATATTATCAAGAAGCATGATCCTATTCATATTAACAAATTAAATATTTATAATATTTCTCATGTATATGAAAAATTATCCACTCACCTGACTCAAAAGAAAACAGAAGCCAAAAGTAGACATCGAAGAAAATCCTACTAACGTCCTGCCGGTAGAATATCAGGATTATCTGAATACAAAGAAGACATATTCAAAAATGACTCGAAAGAACATTTAACCTATTTAATACACTTAACTAAGGGTGTATACTGTAACCCTATATGTTTTTGAGCTAACTAGTCAATTTTCTCAAAATACTCAAAACTTAACGGTTTTTCCGAAATCTAATCCATAATAAAACAACTAATAAAATTGGAAATAATTCACAAAATAACCCTTAATTATTCATCAAACTAATCTGCAAAAGATAATATTATAGCTAGGGACTAGTCTGGAATTTTTCCATATTTTTAGGGTCTAATTATATTTTTTGTCAAATTGGAGGATCAAATTGAAAGTGTTAAATTCTCTTATCTATACAGTAATTTTGCCTATAATTCATATTTTATTCTGTTCAGAATCTTGGAATATGCTCTAGGGACCAATTTGTAATTTTCCAAAGTTCGGAAAATTTTTGAATTTTCCAATTTATTAAACTGTAATTTTCATAAATTAAGGGACCAAATTGAATTTTTGTCATCTTCAACCTCCAATCCAGAATTTTAACAGAAACCTACTGTTCTCCCCTGATTTTTAACTCAAAATCATCACAATCTTCCATAATCAACTAAATCATCAATTAACCACAACAATCAACCCGTAACATTCAATTTAATTCATCAATTAAACTCAAAACATAAATTTCACAACCCTAACATTCATCAAAACCGAAATTAAAGATAAAGAAAACATATTATACACATGAAAGCATAATCTTACCCCTTTTTACTTATTTCCTCCAACTCTCCTTTTTCCCTTATTTTCCCCTCTTTTCTCTTCTTCTTCTTTCTCCCTTTTCTCTCCTGCCGATTCTTTCTCAAATTTTTAGATCTCTCTTTTGTTTTGTTTTTTTTATTTATATTTATTATGTTTATCTAATTACCACACTACCCCTCATTCATTTATACCTACATCTAAACCACCAAGGGCTTGGTTGCGTTTTCCTACTCTTTTAATTGAAAACATCACAACTGGGGCTGCTTACCACTCTTGACAGTGTATCAGCTACAGAAATCTCCCGTCCTAGTTTGTAAGTGATTTCATAGTGATAACCCAGTAGCTTTGCAACCCATTTTTGTTGTTCAGGCACTCCAATGCGTTGCTCCAATAAATATTTGAGGTTGCGTTGATCTGTCTGGATATAAAACTTGCAGCCCAACAAATAATGGCACCAAGTTCTAATGGCTTGAACAATGGCTAACATCTCACGTGCATATGTAGACCACGATCGTTTGGATTCCCCCAAAGCACGGCTTATGAAGGCAATTAGCTTACCTTGTTGAGTGAGAACAGCACCAATTCCATCTCCTGAAGCATCAAATTCAATAACAAAAGGCTCATTAAAGTTAGGCATAACAAGTGTAGAAGTTGAAGTTATGGCTTGTTTAAGAGCTTGGAAGGTAGATTCTGTCATTTTTTACCAATTTAATTGCCCTTTTTTTAATAGGTTTGTTAGTGGTCAAGTCAAGATGCTGTAGTCACGAACAAACTTGCGGAAGTAACATGTAAGACTTAAAAAATCATGCAATTCAGAAATATTAATAGGCCTAGGCCAATTTAGCATAGCTTCAATTTCTCCTTGATCAACTTTGACTCCTTGAGAAGTAACAATATGACCCAAGTATTCCAACTCTTGTTTGCCAAACCCATATTTGCTGAATCTAATGAAAAATTGGTGTTGCTTTAAAATTTCAAAAGTTTGTTTAATATGTTGAAGATGTATGGTTCAATTGGAGCTATAAATTAAAATGTCATAAAAAAAAAGTACCATAAATTTACAAAGATAAGAATGAAATATGGAGTTTATAATGTACTGAACAATGGATGTCGCATTACAAAGATCAAAAGGCATGATTAAATATTTATAACGATCATTATGAGTACGAAAAGCAATTTTATGAATGTCTGGAGAGTGTACCCGTACTTGATGGTAGCCAACTCAAAGGTCTAGTTTAGTAAAGTAGGAAGCTCCATGAAGTTCATCTAGTATATTATCAACTGTTGGTATTGGAAATCGATCTTTAATGGTTGCAGCATTAAAGACTTCATAGTCAGTACAAAAACACCATGTACCGTCTTTTTTTTTTTAACCAATAAAACAAGAGAGGAAAAGGGACTAGTGTTGGATCTTATAAGCCTAAATGTTAACATATCATGAACTTGTTTTTCAATCTCAGCTTTTTGAAAATAGGCATGCATATAAGGTCTCACATTGACGAGTTCAGTTCCTTCCTTTAGAGGGATGCGGTGGTCAATTTCTCTTGTTGAAGGTAATTGCTTAGGCTCTTGAAAAATTTCCTCAAAAGTTGTTATCAAGTGTTGCATATCTAGGTGTGCATCATGTTGTGGTTCCTCCGTTGAAAGCTGTAAGAAAATAGCAAACATAGAATGTTCTTGCCTTAACTCTTTGGAAATCACCTCCAAAGATGCAGATTGAATGGTATGTGCATCAATCCCTTGTAACTTGTGAGTTCGGTTTTTTCACTGGAACTGCATTGTCAATTCTTTCTAGATGCAAATCATTGTTCCCAAATACTCCAGTCACCAAATTCCTAGCACCAAGTCTAACCCAATTAATGGCAAGGAATAAAGAGTAGAGAAAATAGGATACCTTGAAGCAAGACTGACACAATCTCAAACCTCCCTTGGCATTTTAATTGATTCCCATTGGCAACTTTTATGTTGAATGGCCTGGTTGGAACCACTGGTAATTATAACAAATTAGCAATCTTCTCGCTAATAAAATTATGGGTAGAACCACTATTAATAAGGACAGTCACCTGATGGGGACACCGAACCCGAAATATTATTTATGCATGCGAATGATCATAGACGATGGAGGATAGCCCAAACAATTAAGTAATTGGGCTTTAACTTATGTTTTGGGTTTAATTTATATGAAGTTTTAGATGAGTTTTATTATTTTGACTTTATTTGTTGGACTTGATTTAATTATTGTTGGGTATTTTATTTAGTGGGCCATAAACCCAATCGCTTATTCTAATTAGAGTTTTAGTATTAATACCCTACTTTTCTAAATGTTAAGGGACTTTTGATGATTAATGAAAATTTGCAGATTTTGCATCTCTCCAATCCCCTCTCTTCCTCTTCTTTAGCTTCTTTCTTTCTCTAAAGCTTCTTTCTTTTCTTGCTTTAACTCTTTTTTTATTTATTGTTCCGCATCAAATTTGGTATCAGAGCACAGCTTTTAATTGTTCTTACAATTAGACGATCTATGTGTTTATGTTTAACCCTAGATTAATCTGAAAAAAAAAATCCTTACTGTTCATCTTCTCCAGATCTACATCAACGCCGGTCACACCAAGATCCACGCAACAATAGATCTGCCATCCAGTCACCATTTCGCACCACCAGATCAACACCGCAAGAGACTCAGTGGATCTCTGGCTTTAGCAACACAAAACCACCAGCAACAGCCACCCACAACACCCATCACAGACAGCAACGATTTGGGTTTAAAATAGCAGCAAAGGCAGGGCCATCAGCTACCCCTAGTAGCAGCATCAGCAACAAAGGCAGCGCCATCAGCCAGTGTCATCCTCTTCAGCGCCAGCGATTGAGCCTCAGCCACCACTGACTTGCACCCTCCAGCAGCAACACGAGCCACACCTTCTCTCAACAGCCACCAAGATCTACAACAGTTCTCACAACAGCCAAATCAATTCACCTTCAGCAACTGCCTCTCACAGCAGCAGATCAACTCAACCCAGAGACTCGCCATGACAGACCAGCATCTTAATCCTTTCACCTGTATCGGGTTACGAGAATTAATTTATTGACTGATTTCCAAGAGCAGGTTTGTGTGAAGATGGCAACCAGATGAAGGAAACAGGAAACCAAAGAAAACTCTCGCTGCAAGATTAATTAACCCTGCCACGTCATCAGCCATGCCACCGCTGCCACGTCAGGCATGATCACCCACGTCACCCACCACGTAAGCAAACTAGCCACGTCATCTGTTGTGTCAGCAATCACTTCATCCAGTTTGCCACGTCAACTCCAGCAAATTTCAGCTTCCTCTCAGCACTCTAGTAAGTGAATCACTCTCCCATATTTGTTGAAGTTTACTTTTCTTGGTTTTTCACTTGTCATTCAAGGTTATTATTAATATTACTTTTGTGCCTAAAAAAATTCTAAAAAAAAAAAAAAATCTCACCTGACATTTTTAATTGTTAATTTTTGTTCATCAACCTCTTTCATCAGTGATAGCCAATATCTTATTCTATTTGATAATTATGAGTTTTTGCTTATGACATCGTGTTTGATTAATCATTTACACTTAAGAATCTAGTATTACATGCTTATAATTTTATTAGTGTAATTTGTTCTTGATTAATCTCCACATTAAAAAAAAAAAGATAGGATTAGCTTTATTTTTGTATTGTGACTTCACTTACAAAAACCATTCGTGATCTCAATTTCATTCCTAAGTGAGTGTTGCATGCTTTTGTGTATGATCATCTAGTGTCCAAGCTTAGGTTTACACTTACTGTAGACTCAATCTTTAGTAATACTCTAATGACCATTTATAGGGAACTGTAAACTTAGGTGATCAACATGTTTAAAAGAATTAAGCCCCAAGAGATTTTTCGAATTAGGCACTCAAAGACCAATAAATATCACAAGAAAAATCATTATGGACAAGATCACTCTGAGCGACACCAATATGACCATCATTTAGGTTACTCTAAACATGATGACTTTGATGAGCGACTCTTGAGTCCTAACAAAATAGAAGCCCCCACTTTTGACGGTCGTTATGACCCTTAGATATTTGATATGTGGATTCGTGATATGAATAGATTCTTTGAATGGCATAACTTGTCTGATAATAGAAAAGTTAGATTTGCTAAGATGAAACTCATTGATGAAGCCAAAATTTATTGGATAGATGTTGAGGATTGTTTAGAGATGAGAGGTAAACCTCCTATAACTAATTGGATCAAAATGAAACAAAAACTTCCGGAGTAGTACCTACCCCAGTCTTATAGGAATAAACTCTTAGACCAATGGAACAATATAAGACAAGGGAATAAGTCTATCAATGAGTATATAACACAATTTAACGATTACATGATTAGATGTGTCATAAGAGAGAATGAAACCATGACTTTGCATAGATTTTGTAAATGCTTAAATGATGACGTTAGAAGAGAAGTTGTATTTCAAGGTGTATCTACCCTTAACCAAGCTTATACCTTAGTTCAAGATTACAAGTTGGTCACGAAGAATCAGAGGATGAATCATCAGGGCTCTTATAGTATCCCTACTAGGTCCCAATTCAGAAGTAGTGATTCTTTATTAGGTGCTCCACCCTACAGACCTAATCCTAGTAACGCCCAACTTTGTAAGAAAGATAGAGGCAAACAAGTTGTCAATGAAGTGTCCAAGGTGAGTTCAAAGGTTAAGTGTATTAATTGTTTAGGTTTTGGTCATATCTCTTTAGACTGCACCTCGAAACCCTTAGTCGTCCAAAAACATAAGGATATAGGTAAAGAGGAATATTGTAGTGTTGAAGTGTATGAGCCTAATCTTGAGGATTTTAGTTACCTAGATGACGAGGATGTGTAAGAAGAGGGACCCAACACAATGAGTCCCAATGAGCTTGAGAATGAGGTTAAGAAAGAGTCTGATATGTCTGCTTTAATGGTAGAGGAAGTTTTAGGAAACTCTTCAGTGGAATCGCCTATAGAGATAGGTATGGTCTTAAAAGAGTCTTATGATATTAGTTCTCCTAAATCACTTGATTCCTCACCTCACATGCTTGGTGTCCAGCACATCATAAGTTTAGAGCAACATATTGAACTTCTTGACCCCTTACCTCATGCACATGATAAGAAAGATAAAGATAATCCTAGTTTACTTGATTGTGTCCATACCATATCTATACAGGTTTCAAATAATGTTTGTCTCATTCCACACCCTCAATCATTTAGTGTTCATAGTTACAAACATGAGATGCCTATAGAACACTTTCCCATATCTCCTCACGATTGGATGTCTAAGTCAGCTGAGTCGTTACCATGTAGGGTTCATAATTTGCATATTGAGATCATGAAACAAATTCAAGCAAGTAATGAACAATACAAATTTCAAGCTGATTTACTTAAGTATCATGATGCACTTAATGTTGGAGATTATTTCATGATACAGATTAGACCTGAACGGTGTCCTTCGAAAACCGAGCATAAATTGCAAGTAAGTAGTGCTAGACCATTCAAAGTGTTGCAAGTGATTGAATCAAATAATTATGTTATTAAATTGCCATTAAACTTTGATATTTGCTCTACTTTGAACATGAAAGACCTCAGTATTTATAAAATACAACTTATCCCTGATTCTCCTTTCGATACCCCTACCTCATTATCCATATCTTTGGCATAAAAGGAACATATTAATGCTACTTTGAATGCACAAGTTGTTTTTACCAGGGATGGTGAACTTCAGCAAATCCCAGTATATGGGCTCGACGACCAGATTCAGACTATACTTGGATTATCAGAGAGACATCACAAAAGCTTGATCTTTATCTTTGAGAGCGTTATCGGAGTCGCTTTGGCCTATACTTGACGGGGTCGAGTTCTTCCAACCCCGGGAGAATTAATGGGGACACCGAACCTGAAATATTATTTATGCATGCGAATGATCATAGACGATAGAGGATAGCCCAAACAATTAAGTGATTGGGCTTTAACTTATGTTTTGGGTTTAATTTATATGAACTTTTAGATGAGTTTTATTATTTTGACTTTATTTATTGGACTTGATTTAATTATTGTTGAGTATTTTATTTAGTGGGCCATAAGCCCAATTGCTTATTCTAATTAGAGTTTTAGTATTAATACCCTACTTTTCTAAATGTTAAGGAACTTTTGATGATTAATGAAAATTTACAGATTTTGCATCTCTCCAATCCCCTCTCTTCCTCTTCTTTAGCTTCTTTCTGTCTCTAAAGCTTCTTTTTTTTTCTTGCTTTAACTCTTTTTTTATTTATTGTTTCGCATCACCACCTCATAGGGTCCAATCCTAGCCAATACTCGCATTGTTTTGGACGTTGTCCATCCTGTTAAAGCATGAATTGATATCTCTGGCTCTATTATGGTCTCCTTATTTATCTCTTCTTCATCATTAAAATTACATCTCCCTTCTAACAATAAGAGCTGAGGGCCTCAACATTTATGGCCTATGGTGAATTTTTCATCACAATGAAAGAAAAGGTCTTGAGCTTGCCTCCATTGCATTTCTTCCTAAGTGAGTCTTTTCATTCATGAGGTTGGTGTGGCTTTTGTTTATGCTGTAAAGTCAAGTTGCGAACGAATGAATTGTGGTGTCTGTGTGAATTTTCGTTGTCAAGTGATCTTGTCATCACGCATTCATGCAAGGCTAAAAGCTTCCTTTAAGGACTGTGGTTTGAACAACCAGATTCCTTCAGCAATTTCTAATTTAAGGCCTCCCTTAAAAGTTCCCAGCAGTGCCTTCTGTGTCCAACCTTGCACCCGATTTCCCAACTTGTCAAACTCTTTTTGGTGATCTCGTAAAGAACCAACCTTGTAACCCTTGATAATGCTTCATCAAAATCTTCACAATCAACAGGTCCGAAATGAGCCCAAAGTTCTTCCTCGAAAACCTCCCATGTCACTTCTCTCCCTTCCTCGATGTAAGCACGACGTAGCCATTGCCACCATTGATTAGCTTCACCTGCGAGGTGAAATGATGCCAAGGACACTTTTTGTGCTGCTATGGTGCCTTGGTATTCGAAAAATTGTTCCACTCAGTTGAACCATTCAGTTGGATCATCACCAGAGTATCTTGGAAATTCAAGCTTTATTAACTTGGATGAGAACATTTGTCTTCCTCCTTCTGCAAACTCTGTAAACTCTTCCCTATTATGGCGAGAAGGACCACTACAGTCTTGGTGTTACTGTTAGAGTCTTTAGTTGAGAGCAAGGCCATAAAAAGCTTATTGATGACTTCCTCCATATGATGTAACTTGTCATTAAGACCGAGTTCCATCTAACTCATACTATCTTAAAGTCCTCTAAGCCCAACTTTTAAATTTTCAATTATTTCTTTGTTGGTTGCCAGTGTAAGATAGAGCTCTGATTCCAATGATAGGTCCCAGTCAAAGCTATTACAATTGCTAAATAGATAAAGTTCCTCTCAGGGTGAAGATGAACCACGATAATTGACTCTCTGAATAATCTTTTTATTGCATAATGAAAAGGTTTAATAAAGAAGAAACAACTTCTCCTAAACTTACGACCTCAACTACTTAAAACAAGGAATTCAAATGGCTACAGTTAACAAAATAATAGCTAACAACCATGGACCAAGCCTTCTAATGAAACTATGCCAGCAAATCCCCAAGCAACTGGTGTTTTCTCTACTTCCCCTGTATATGGCACATTCTTCTTTGCTTATGGCACGTCCTTCCCCTGCATGAGGTATGTCTCCTGCATGATTCATGTCCTAAAACATGGATTCTTGATAGGAACACGCAGTGACCTTCTTGATGGTTTATCATGTGTTGATCAGAACCCCTAGAGGGACACCTCTGGCTTCCTTCTCAGTGCCTCAGGCGCCTATATTCTCCATTTCTGCTTTCTTGTCCATTCTCTTGACAATGCCAGCAATAACCTGATAAAATGACTCGAATAAACTCAGCAAGATAAGAAGCTCCAAGAGTATGATTATAATGAGTTACTGCTGCTATATGGCTCTGGTTCTGTAATTTATGAGGCAATGATAAATTTGTACCTTTCCAGGTCCTAATTCGTAACTCTTCTTCAGCCCTTTGGCTAGGAGAGTCTTCACTGTTGTTTCCCATTGAACATGAGAAGTCACCTGCAAGTTCGAATTTATAGGATCAAATTATGGTTTCCCTTGCTTTATCATAGAGAAGCAAATTGCGTGTAGCTTACTTGGCGTGCCAAGATCTTCTTAATTGTGGCAGGATCTGCATGTGATTGTGCATCAATATTGGATATAACTGGTATTCTTGGTTGTCTAATTTCAATGGCTGCCAATGCAGATTCCAATCTTGAAACAGCTGGTTCCATGAAACTTGTATGGAAAGCACCAACAACTACTAGACGCACCTGAGAAAAGTGGGAGCTATGGTCATTGGCAGAAGCAAGATGGCCATATGAAAAAATAAAATAAGGAAATAAATTACTGTCATTCGAGCTTTGAATGACTTTGCTTTAGCCTCTACTGCTTCCACTCCCATAACACCTCCATATACAACATAATTACCCTACCAAAATGCATCAGCATCGAAGTTAGTACACATTAAATGAATAAATACACAAAGTATTGCAACAATATTAAAAGACACAGATCTGAAGGAACCTTATAGGACACAGGTAATTCGCAATCTGAACTTTATTATCCTCGTCAACATCTTGATTGGCTGCATCACACAACTGTTGAACTTTGTCAGAGTCCAGTCCTATGACACTGACCATGGCACTTTTAGTAGTATCGGCAGCTTCCTGGAGGCAGTTTCATTGAAAACATTATTACTAGAAGATGTCATGAAGCACTCAATTTGAGGTGCATAGAGCAAAGCCATCTCATGGCCAGCTATGAATGTTCACCTCATGGCTTCACCCTTTAGTTTGACCAGCTTGAGTCCATCTTCAAAGCTATAATAAGATTGAATCTAGAGAAAAAGGACATGAATACAAAGAAAAGTAACACAAAAGAAAGATAGGAATCATCTGTCTTCAGGGATTAAAATTTATAATTCTAAAAACACAAAAGCATACACCAACTAAAACATTAAATATGATGGGAGCATGACAACAAGCAAATAAACACCCAACTGTGGTAGTCATCAATCAGAATTGAATGCAACTGGATTATTCCAATTTGCAAGTTGTTCAGCACATTTAACCCACCGAATGAGGTAGTCAACAAGATCTTAGAAGAAACACTGTTTTGGTTTGCATCTCTCCATAATAGCCATGCTTGGCTCACCGAGGAATAAATAAGAATATGAGCCTGAGCGAGGGGGTAAGGAGCTCAGACATTAATTTGTGCAAGCTGATCAACACAATATCAGTTCAATTCAATTGCGAGAAAATTACATGGTGTTGCTTCAGTTTTCAAATACAACAATTGTTTTCTTGAGTTAAATGCTCACCTGAAGGCTCAAAGCAGTATATTCTCCCAAGTTGAGACCATATATGACATCAACATAGTCAATTATCTGCTGGCCTCCATCACGAGCTCGGAGCACTTCAACTGCAGCTAGACTTGTGACATAAATAACAGGCTGTAATGACAAAATCAGATGCTCACAATTAACCATCACTTGGAAATCTCATGCAATAACAACACCACACCTGATGCATGGAGGCTAAGCATCAATTTCACCAAAAATTAATGTAGCTATTTAGAAGAAAGTTGAAAGAAGTGGCTTCCATAAGACAAACTATAAAGGAATATTAAAACATCAAAATAGAGGAAAATAGAGAATGATGTAAATCAGTGGCATAGTGATTATCCCAGATTAAAAAATAAAATCAAGGGGCCAACCAAACTGGTGATTTAGTAAACCAATCACATAGAAGCTGCTAATTAAAAAGAAGACATTGATATCTTTCAAAAAAGTAGTCTCTTCAACCATACATGTCGCATCAGGTGAGCTTGTCTCTTTACGGCATGATTAATGGTAGATCATTGCCAGCGATCTCAAGTGCACATCTTGCTTGTCAAGATCTCAAAGAATTATTTATATATTCTCTAACAAACTCAAATAATTGACTCGCACCATCTGCATTCGTTAAATCCGGCCCAGTTCACACGTGTGTGGGAGAGATGTACTTGAAAACAACTTCATTTTAGCCCATTTTGGCTCCGAAAAGCAATAGACGCCCTCCATCTCTTGCTATGAGCTCAATTTGAGCAGAATGGGCTTTTAAGTTTAGAACGCACACTGCATGTAACGAAATCTTCTTCTACCACTGATTTATTGACAAAGACATAACAGTCGAGTAAACTGGCACCATGAATGCCGTGGTGGGAAAACCCCAATTAAGTTAAACATTAAATTAAAAGAAACTATGCAGTGTGGAAAAACCACGTTGGTATTTTTTGAATAAATTGAAAGAATGATTTTTTTTATATTTTCATTTTAGTTTTGACACTTTTTTCACAATTGAGCTTTTTGTATTCAAATTAGAACCCAATTACATATATTTTTTTTTAATAAAAGGTTGGATTCAAAATAAGAGGATTAAATTAAAAATATCAAGTAAAATAAGTGATGGCTTTGAATTTCATTTGAAAATTTGTTTTGACCCCTCATCTCTATCGCTTTATAGATCTCTTTAGTTTTTATAGATTCAATTTTGATATCAAAGTTTAATTTTTTATTTTAAAGTTTTAATTCAAAGTAACTTTTAATTTTTCTAGATACTTATATGCATATAACTATTAAAAATATATTTATTTTTAAAAAATTTTTAAATTATTCTATACTAGTATAAATATATGTTCGGAGTATTATAAATCTACATACGTACGGGTCTATAGTAACTTTCTCTTTTAAAAAGTAATGTAACATGAATAAAATTTATTTTTAACCATGCTTACCATGTTATCATTTTTACTTTTCTCCTACAAATATTAATAACAAGACTGTGTCAGAACTCGGATCGGTCCCTCTCCTGTGTATATATAAGAATAAGAGACCACTGTTTGAAGTGCACGATGAGGTATGGGCAAACTGTAGCACAGCATGGTCCAAAAACAACAATCCAGTGAACATGGATGAAAATCAGCGGAGCCCTTGGAATAACATTTTTCAACTTTGAGCGTTTTGGAGGTTAGAACGCCAAGTTTAGCCATTTGACCAGCTTTATCAAGCCTAACCCAACTTTACCGATCATTCTCACCTCCGGTCATAGGCTCGGTCCATGTATCCATAAAAGCCTTAGATGGCAGCAGAAGCTCATGAAACTAAGATATATACAAATGGTAGCCCAGACCAAACAAGCCAATGACCCATCTGCAGAAGTTGAGCAAATTTTCTCATTGCTTTAATAGCACAACCCACCACCCTCTCACACCCAGATAAATTAAAACTTGAACCCCTTCTCTTGTCATCTTCCTTTTCCCTGATGGAAACAACTCTTGTAATTGCAATATTTCGTGAATCAGTGTCCCTAAAAGAGCAAGAACTGATTAAGTTATGATCGTTAAATACCCGAAGTAGAACAAGATATCGTTGAAGAAGGATATCATTAGATGTTCGAGCTCAATGATAGCCGTATCAAATCAAGCATTCAACGTATATACCCAACTGTAGGGTCTCAATAATCTGCTGTTGAACTTCTCTTTCAACTTCTTCAACGGAGTTTGTTTGATCACTTTTTTCTAAACTCTTTTCTGACAGAAGTAAATAGAATCTGAAAACAAAATGTGGCAAAGGTGTGCAAGTGGGCTTGCACATCCAGTGTTAATCCCTGGGGATTTGTAGTGCAGCTAAATCTGCTAAGAAACAATGAAAGAGTTTTTTTTTTTAGTATTTTTATAATACAATCTGAAAAGAAAATGTTACAAAGATTGGCAAGTGGGCGAGCACATTCAATTGTTAACCCCTGAGGACGTGTCACTACTGAAAAGTCCAGAATATCATCCAACGTTAATGGATAAAAAGAAGAGCCAATATCGCAGTGTCTCCTTAAAACAAAGCTGGCTCTTTTCACATGACCTTGCATGTGAAGATAAATATGGCTAGACGTACGATATATAGTTGTCATTATCAAGCGCTATAGCTAGGAAGGATAGCAACTCATAGGAAGGGTAGCACCTAACAAAGATGATGCCTAAATTGAAAAGATGGTCAGATGGACAACAAAGAAAGTTAACATAAAAGTATTCTTTTATTCGATCGAGGCTGCTGATATAAGGAGATGCAGCTAGCTGCCACGTGCCACCCCATCAAATATGGAGTGAAATCTAGAGTTTTTCCTAGATTTTTTTCCACTCTAGTGCAAACATATTTTTCAAACAAGTACATTTCAGAAAATAATTCCTAGTCTAAGTATAGATATGTAGTACATGCGTAAAAACATGCATTTGCTACACGCGCTACCTATATGCAACACATGTGTTATATGCATGACTATTATTTTCTGTGCTAGATTAAGAATTTATTTTCCTAACAATTCTAGTTTGTGAAATAAATTTGTCTATTGTGCTAATGTGGGAAAAAACCTGTGAAATCTACTACAGACATAAACATGGTAAGAAATGTAACATCACGATTCAACTATGTTGCCCAACATGGATTGCAATGTATCATGGAGGAAGCATGTGGCTTTAAAGAGGGCTCCCTCTTTTCCACATTTGGATCTTACTTATAAATGTATTTGTGGCTTCATACGGGAGTAAAATGTAAATACCATAACTGGCTATGTCTAGTCGTTCTCAGCTTCACGTACTGAATAGTCCAGGTATCATATGTCCGGTCACTGGAGAAGAGTTTCATTGCTGGATATTATAGAAGAGTTGATGGTTTTTATGAAGATAGCAAAGCAATTTTACTCAGATTTACTCGTTTCTTTTGATCTATATCTAAAGAAAAACAGTATTTTTTTTTCTTATAAGGAAGCCCCAAAGTCTTGCATTATGAGTAAAACCTTAATTATATTAATGTAGTTAACAGGATGAGTAAAAATGAAAGCACGAGAAGAGAGGTCATTTTCGTATGAGAGGTTTGCAAGAGTATGTGAAGCTGAAAAACAGGTCTGCTCATGCTCTATCTGTGATTTTTTATTTATTTATTTACATGGATTTCCGGGCCAACTTACGTGTACCACGACTAATCTCACGACTCACTAAATATCCTGCAAACCCAGTGAACATATAAGACACCGTGGAAATGACAGGCATACACGCTGAGGTTTGAACCTAAGATGCAGAAATAAGAAAACTCCTTATCATCGTTGGGCTACAAGCCTTGGTGATCTATCTGTGATTTTCTTTTGCCTTTTTGAGAATGGTTTTCGTGTAGTAATTATAAAGTGGTGTTGAATTTGATGGACCTAAGGTCCAAGATGTGTAAATCACCCACCAAAAATAAGAAGTCAGGCAGCGTTGTACCAAAAAGGGAAAAAAAAATGAAGCAGGGAAATTGGGGCCAAGAGAAACCTGGTCCGACTCTGGCGTTAGGACAAGTGGGAAGCAAATGGGAAGAAATTGTCGGGTTGTGGACCCCTTTACCAAGAAATCTTATTCTTCTCTATTTCATAGAATATATATATATTATTTTATGTTTTTCATGCGGAGATACGTGATTTGACCAATGCTCATCCACCTTCACTTTGACCCTTGGGGAGCTCTCACCCACCTTCTCTAGATTTCTCCTTTCTTAATTCTATCTCTTGGGATTGGCCTCCCTACCTAACTCCCCTTTAATTGTCATTTACTATCACATCTTCGGAAAGAGAATTATTATATGCTATAATCACACCATTACCATCATGTCACCTTTACTGGACAGCCAGTATGGAATCAAGCTTGGCTTAAAGTTCCTTTTTTAAGCTAGGAATTTCTACTCTCTCTCTCTCTCTCTCTCTCTCTCTCTCTCTATATATATATATATATATATATATATAATATATATATATATAAGCACAAAAGATAGTATTAATACACGCTTTATAGTGTCCAAATACTGATATGGATGCAAATTTCAGCGAGATCTAGGTGTACTGATACCATAAAAGTGACCTCAATTCTCAAAGAAATGACATGGTTTTGTTGAAGGGGTGATTTTGCTGCAAAGAAGAATGTAATGTGAAAATATAAAATTAGTAGCGGAAATTGCCCCGTGTACTAAATGCATAACATGTAGGTCGCACATGTATGTATTCGTCACAACTAGTCACTAATATAATTAATGCATGACCCATTAAAATACTACACGACTGCCAGTCTCAATCATTTCAGCTTCTTGCCCCAGCAAAAACACAATTTCAGAGAATCACAAAAACAACACATATAGCCCAAGCCAGCATTATCACCTCATTTTCATAGCTGATGAATTTATAATTACAATAAATAATATCAAATTAATTAAATTACATAGTTAAATATTTAACAAATTAACCAGTCAATGGGCCTGCACCATCAAAGCCACGAGCATGTTTTTATTATGCATGATAAACAATTTCATCCTCTTCCATTGCATTGTCCAAACACTGAGCCTCTTCAACCTCTTCAAGTGAAAAACAACATGATGAGAAGCAGGTATTGAAAGCATCGCGCATAGCATCGTTGATAGCATCACAATTTGTGATCGTAGTGCTTTGACCCTCGCATATTAAAAAATTCACCTAATACATTAGAAAAGATTATATTATCATTTATAAGATATAAATAAGAATTTTATTCCATGTTAAAAAATAATTAATACACGCATACCAATTTATTATGTCTTAATGCACAAGACCCATAATTATCTGGATTATATGTTGGCTAGCATAGAGTGTCACATGGATGTCTTGTAGCATGCTCCTATAATGGTGTTGTGAATCATTTTGTTATGTTCATACACCAAGACATGTAGAGATCCAACTCAATAGGTGAATACCATTTTGTAAATATGTTATCTCTCTCCACATGTTATAGATTGACATATTATAAATGAATCATCGATCAATCATCTTTCTCTATATGTTGATGGTTAACAACATGTAGGTCATCAAGTGTGTCAAAATCATCTGGCATGTCACAAATAGAACTCTTGAACATGGACAGGATTTTATGTAAAATGCCAGACGTCTCCCCAACCCAACTAATATGTTAAATAGTTGAGTTAGGCAAAAAATTTTTATATAGAAATCTTAAATTTAATAATGTGTTCATTTTTATTATTATTATCTAACTCCAATTGAGAGTCATCTTCCTGTAACCATGTTGAGCATCTGGTTTCTCCAAATATCAAGATGACCGATGTGAAGATGCTCCCATGAACATAACTTCATATTCACAATAAAAACTAGTAAATGTTTGTCCAGCCTCCAACTCGATATTTAAGCTTGAATTCTTACAACTCAAAGCCCAATCAAAGCTCATCGTATGAGCAGACCCACCAGCATCTTCAAATTCAGGAACAAAGGGTCTCATTGTTTGATTTATTAGTTCACCTTGCTCATCTTCTTAAACTACATCATCGACATGACAATCATGTTTCTCATCATTCGATTCAAGTTCATCATAACAATATAGAATTGTTACAATACTCAATCAAGATTCTATATGCATCATTTCTTAACCCGATGTTAGGTTCATTACATCATCAATTGTCCTAAATGAACCTGTTGCATGTGATGATTTTGAGGTCTTTTGACTAAAATTTGTGTTAACTATAAACTCAAAGAGTTTTCTACTTTAGATGTTATAATCAAGTAGAGCTTTAACATTGCAACTTATTTGTGGTGATTAACCCAACCATTCTATTAAAACTCATGTCATCAGTAATGGTCACACCGACATAACAATTCGGATGACCTCGTCCAACATCCTCCAAATAATATCACCATCAAATTCAGCCAAATTCCATTTAATTTCTCAGCACACTAGATTTTTAAATTTAGCAAATGAATTGTCTAATCTCAAGTTACATAACTCGATACTTTCTCTATGGTAAATATTATCACTATTATCGCACGTGTGCGGTATCGCGGTGAAAATTCTATATATGTCCCACTTTAAAATCTAAAATGTAATATTCCACATCTATTTGGCAAATATAGGGAGACAATAAATTATTGTCTTTTATTAGTGAAAAATGGAATGGGAGTCGCCACCTAGTATTTTGGTCACTAGGAACCCTAACTGGTCTCAGAGATTGGATACGGGGACTGGTTAAGTAAAGGGAAGGTATTAGCACCTCAAATACGCCTTACCTAAGGTAAGCTGCATTGTTTGATTGTCTGATAAAAAAGCTAAGGTGTTATCGTATTTCTAGTTGTTGGTATGTCCATGGTTCAAGAAAAATCCTCCCCGGTAAGGAGGTCTTTATCTTATTGGATAAAATCCTAATCGTTCTAACATCTTTACAAAAACTTTATTTTTAATATTAGGAATACGTTTTACGTATAAATTCGTAATCCCAAATACTAAAAGAAAACTAAAAGATTTTTTAGAATTTTTGAAATATTGGCCTAGTTCTCGTGGTTCTAACAAACTGGTTGTTAAAGCCAAAATACATGCTAGTACATATAATTTTTTTTAAATTTCCTTTGTTGTATGAAAATATGATGCAATGATTTTTCTTTATTTTAGAGAGACTGAGCCGTATGCATTAAAACAAAAATATTTTTTTGATGTCTTGACGAAAATCGGGTATTTTAATACTGGATTTGTATCTTTACGATATAAAAATACAAACCAATATTAAGTCATTTTGATAAAAATATGCAGGAAAATCAACAATACTTTTCAAGAATTTTTTTCAGAATTTTTTGAAAGCAAAACATTTTTTATTTTTTAAAATTTTTGATGTTTTTGATGAAAAACCGGGTATTTTAATACTGTATTTGTATCTTTACAGTATAAAAATACAAACCAATATTAGGCAATTTTGATAAAAATATGCAGGAAAATCAACAATATTTTTCAAGGATTTTTTAGAATATATATATATATATATATATATATATATATATATATATATATATATATATAAAACAATATAATAAATAATAAAATATTAGGTGGGCTGGGCCGGGTTCACCCCCAAAAGAGTTGGGCCGGTCTTGGCCCAACAAACCTTCCTTTTTAGTCCGGGCCAGACCCGGCCCAGACAGCAGGGCTGGGCCAGAACCATTCTGGCCCAAACACAAATTTTCTAGGCCAGAACCTGTCTGGCCCAGAGAAAGGAAAAAACCATAACGCTGGGCCAACATCAGGCTGGCCTAGCACCTAACTGACCGGGGGGGGAATTATTTCCCCCCTCCCCTCCTACATGCATAACGTTGTTCGTTCTGCATGCAAGGAAACAACATCAAAAAATACAAACAATTAAAGGGGGGAGAAAGGTCACCTGGCGCGGAGGAGGTGGTGCGTTGCTGGTCTTGCTGCGTTGCTGGCGGTGCTGCGGTGGAGGCCGGTGGCGGTGTTGTGGCTCAAGGTCGGCGGCTCCCAAACGGTGATGTTACTGCTTTGGGCGAAACGGCTGTTGTTCTTCCCTTCCCCTGCCTTTTCCTCCTTTTCTTCTGTTGCGTTTCCTTTCCCTTCGATTCCGCTTAGGTATGGCTTTTCAAACCCGAATGCTTACAGTGTCAATGTTTGTTTTTCCTTAATTCTCACGGTCCCCTTTCCTTTACTTCTCACTGTCTCTCTCGGTGTGTTTTCCCCGGTTTCCTTTCCCTTTTCCTTTTCCTTTTTTTTTTTGTCTTTCTGCTCTCTCTCTCTCTGTTTCTCTCTTTTTTTTTCTTTCTTTCTCCTCTTTTTTTTCCCCCTTCGCGTGCTAGCGTTAGAGGGGGTATTTATAGGGGGCAAGGGAGCGGGGGCGTCCCTATTGCCACCCTATGGCAGCGTATGGGGAGCGGGACTTTGCTGGCCTGCCACAGCACCGGGTTGGTTGGGGAGTGGGCGCGACTGGAGGCGCGACTCCCTCGGTTCATCATCATGAGAATGCGTGGGGTTTCGGGAGGTGGCAGGGCGTGGCGTGTGGAGTTAAATGAAGAAAGAAGAAAAAATAGCCTTCCCCTGCATGCACGTCCAGGGGAAGAAGAAAGAGGACCAGTGTCGTTCAAAACAACACCGTTCCGGTCCTCTTTTTTTTAAAAAAAAAAAAACATGAAACGGCGTCGTTTTTGAAAAAACACGCCGTTTCATTTAAATAAAACCAGGCGCCCAGAACGCGCCAATTTTCAAATCAGCTCTCCATTATCTTCTATTTATTTCAATTGCATCCTCGAAAACTTCAATCTCCACCCTTATAGTTGGCCGCCTTTTCCACTTCAGTCCTTGGTCTATGATTTATGCAATTTGACCCTCAATTGATCAATAAACTTCTAATTTCTTCAATTTAGCCCCAAATTTTATTAATTGCAACCCCTATACTTACGCGCCTTCTCCAATTTGGTCCCTGGTTTCAGATATTCTCAATTAAGTCCCTAATTGGCCATTAAACTTCAATATTTATGCAATTAAGCCGTTGATTTGACCAAATCAACTCTTAAAAAATATAATTTGACCCTAGAACTTTAATTTCTTCCAATTAAAGCCCAAATTGACTTAAAAATCAATTTTTCTTGCAATCAAACGCTCTATAAATTCAATTAAACTCGCAATAAAATCCAATTAAGTCCATAAACATCCAATTTTGGACTTTTCTCTTCAAATTGAATTTTCTTTTCCAACAGGGCTCTCATCATACTGTCAAATTTTTAATCTTTGTATTTTTTTTTTTTATTCTCCTGAATCAAATCTTCTGACCATTTCCTGAGCGCTCTCGCCTCCTATTATTTTTCTAATTTCGTCTGGCTATTTATTTATTTATTTATTATTATTATGATTATTTTATTTATTATTATTATTTTTTGTTATTATTATATTTTTTTATTTTTTTATTTTTGTGTGGGGACCCAAAAATAAGTTACAACAGATGCCCCCTCTTTATAATACTTACGGAGCAGGGGTTTTGCGCAGTAAGTTTTATAAAGATAAACCAAAACTGAACTTCCGAAACTGATCTTGTCGAAGCTTGATCGATCTGAAACTTTATCTTTACAACAATCCTCCTCAGCCCAAAAACTATGATAAAAACTTAGTCATCTAACTTCGGTTTAATTAACATGGAATACCATCCGAGATCCCTACTGGCGATCTCTACAAATCTGTATTTGTAGTTTGACCAATTTGAAATCCCATCTGGCGATTTCTCTTAGCCAAATCTAACATCGGTATTACGGTTGGGTTAACCTAAGATCCCTTCTGGCGACTTCCTTAAACCAAAATCTATAATTGTAGCTTACTCAACTTGGAATCCCATCTGGTGATTCCCTTTAACCAAAATAAAATATGAGGTCCCTTCTGGCGACCTCCTCAATATAGAAATACGAGATCCCTTCTGGCGATCTCCTTTAACCAAAAACCTATAATTATAGCTCAATCAACTTGGAATCCCATCTGGCGATTTCTTTCAACCAAAGCTACAAAATGAGGTCCCTTCTGGCGACCTCCTTTGATCAAAAACCAAAAAATCTATTTTGTAAATCGATCAACCTGGAATCCCATCTGGCAATTCCTTATTACCAAAGC
Organism: Populus alba; assembly: GCF_005239225.2. Lineage (NCBI taxonomy): Eukaryota > Viridiplantae > Streptophyta > Magnoliopsida > Malpighiales > Salicaceae > Populus > Populus alba. The sequence continues at coordinate 32,815,513 of NC_133284.1, forward strand.
TGATATCGATGTCGTTCTAATTGATGGCAGGGTCTGAAACCTTCATTTTCTCCTCCTCCTCCTCCTCTTCTTCTTCTTCTTCTTCTTCTTTTTTTTTTTTTTTTTTGTTTTCATAATTTCCTAATAGGTTCTTCTCGTTGTTCCAGAATCAAAACCGTGATTCTTTGCTATCATCAATTCAATGATTTTCTCTTTGTCCACAATCTTGTTGGATTACCCTAAGGACTCCTCCTATAACGATCCAAAAAAAACATACATGCAATAATTTACTATTAGATGCCATGCATGCATTTGTACCTGGTTTTGAAACATAGGTCCCATCATCTTCTTCTATTTCATGAAGCTCCCTCTTGCCATGAACTTGCTTTTGAAGTCGTATGCTATATTCATTTCTCGTGTTGCCTCTTTTTTTTTTTTTACCTATCATATCTTTAAGAAGAAGTCTTTGACTTTTTACGAGTAGCTATTTTTTTTTTTTTTAAATGCAAGACTTGTTATTGCCTTCTTTGTCATGCTTTTGTCAAATGCTTTAGCTTGGTTTTCAAAACTGTGGGCTTCCGTCCAATTTCAACCACGTAAAAAATTTCATGAAACATCCTGCGATCCTAGTCTGGGTTTTATATAAAGAAATTCATTCCACCGATGATAAATCTTTTAGTGAGTGATGAGATAAAGAAATTCTGTGCATTATCTGTCACTATCTTTTCCAGAGGACCATATCAGCAAATCAAATCCTTTTCTACAAACTTCTTCACTACCTTCTGTGTTACGTGGGCATATGAATTAGCTTCCACCCATATTGTGAAGTAATCAATAGCTATGAGGATGAATCTATGACCATTGCTAGCTTTTGGGTTAACAGGACCGATCACGTCAATTCCCCACATTGCAAATGGCCATGGAGATATTAGATTAAACAGAGGAGCTGGAGGTGTATTGACCTTATCACTGTAAACTTGACACTTGTGACACTTCCTAACATAATCGATACAGTCTTTCTCCAGTGTCATCCAAAAATAACCAGCCCTTTGAATTTTCCTTGCTATCATATGCCCGCTAGCATGGGTCGAGCAAATCCCCTCATGGACCTCTCGTAATGCCTTTCTAGCATCTGCCTCATTCAAACACCTTAGCAGGGTTCCATCAAATGACCTTTTATATAAAATCTCTCCATCTAAATAGAAGTCTATAGCCAACCTTCTCAAGGTTTTCTTATCCGTTTTAGAAGCTCCCAACGGATATTCATGATTTTGCACAAGATTCTTGATATCATAATACCAAGGTTGTCCGTCTATCTCTCCTTCAACTAAGCAACAATGAGCTGGTTCATTTCTAATGTCAATGTGTATCGGTTGTACCTTACACTTGAGATCATTGGTAGTCATAGTAGCTAACGTGGCCAAAGCATCCGCAAAATGGTTCCCCTCTCTTCCTAGATGGGTGAATCTAATTTCTTCAAATTCCTTTGCTAACGTGGATATGTATTCTTGGTATGGCCTCAAATTTTCCTCTTTGGTCTGCCATTCCCCTTTAACCTGGCAGATAATCAACATTGAATCTCCATATACAGCTATCTTCTTTATCCTCAGCTCTAATGCCGCTTCTAAACCGAGGATACAAGCTTCATACTCAGCTGTATTGTTGGTGCATTCGAAATGCAGTTTAACCGAAACTGGATACTGTTTCTTATTAGGAGAGATTATTATCGCACCGGCCCCGTTACCATATACATTTACTGCCCTGTCAAAAAACATGGTCCACCAATCTGTCTTCTCTTCTTCTTTTTCTATTGACAATATATCTTCATCGGGGAAATCAAAATCCAAAGGTTCGTAATCTTCAACAGCATTATCGGCCAGATGGTCCGCGATTGCACTCCCTTTTACGGCTTTCCTCGTCATATACACTATGTCATATTCTGCCAGTAAAACCTACCACCTTGCAATTCGACTTGAGAGAAAGGGCTTGTTACAAATATACCTCAGAGGATCCACTTTTGAAATCAACCAAGTCGTATAGTATAACATATAATGTCGCAACCTCTTTGCCGCCCACACCAGAGCACAACAGAGCCTTTCTATCTTAGTGTATCTAGACTCACATTCTGTGAATTTCTTACTTAAGTAATAAATAGCTCTTTCCTTCCTTCCGGTTTCATCATGCTGACCTAATACACATCCCATGGTTGATTCAGTTACTGTTAGATATAGTACTAGAGGTTTTCCTGATACCGGAGGAACCAGTAATGGTGGATTTTGCAAATAATGTTTGATTTTATTGAATGCCTCCTCACACTCCTCATTCCAAGTTCCAGGATTCTTTTTCCTTAATAGTCGGAATATAGGTCCACATGTTATTGTTAGCTGAGCTATAAACCGAGCAATGTAGTTTAACCTTCCCAAGAATCCTCTTACTTCTTTCTTCGTCTTAGGGGATGACATAGCTTGAATGACCCTTATTTTATCTGGATCCACCTCTATTCCTCTATCATTTACCACAAATCCTAACAGCTTGCCCGATTTAACTCTGAATGAACATTTTGCAGGATTAAGCCTTAGTTCATACTTCCTCAACCTCTCAAATAACTTCCTCAAAACTTCAACATGATCTTGTCCCTTTTTAGACTTGACAATCATATCATCTACATACACCTCAATTTCCTTGTGCATCATGTCGTGGAATAGCGTCACCATTGCTCTTTGATATGTTGCTCCTGCATTCTTCAAACCAAATGGCATGACCTTATAGCAGTAGGTCCCCCAAGGTGTGACAAAAGTTGTTTTCGCCTTATCTTCTAGAGCTATTTTTATCTAGTTGTATCCTGAAAAACCATCCATAAAGAAATAAATGGAACTTCGAGCAGCGTTGTCCACTAAAACATCTATGTGTGGTAGAGGAAAGTCATCCTTAGGGCTAGCTCTATTCAAATTCCGAAAATCCACACAAACTCTAATCTTCCCCTCCTTCTTAGGCACCACAACAATGTTAGATACCCATTGTGGATATCTAACGACTTCTAAAAAGCCAGCATCCCATTGCTTCTCGAGTTCTGCCTTGACCATGATCTAGACATCCGGGTGGGCCCTCCTTAGCTTTTGCTTAACTGGCTTACAACCTTCTTCCAATGATATCTTGTGTACCACAATATTCATATCCAAACCGGGCATATCTTCATAGGACCAAGCAAAGACATTTGAATATTATTGTAATAGAGCGATCATTTTTGTCCTTTGTTCAGAAGTAATTAAGGTACCTATTTTCAACTCCTTCTTGAGCTGATCACTGCCCACAATGATGGTTTCGAGTTCCTCGGCGGCAGGCTTCCAAGTCTGTTCCTGTTGTTCTACTAGCCTGGTGAATTCACTGATATTGCTTTCATCCCATTCTTCTTCTTCCATAGCTATCACATGCTCGTTCAAGTTTGGCCATTTATTCTTGATGCTAAATGTATGTGATGTTGTAGGAGATCCGCTTTCAGGATTCCTGAAAGCGGGAAGTGTTTGGTGTAAATGCATAAAAACGACAATTTTTGAAAAGTGCATGATCTCATCATTTATTTAAAGAAAAGGTGGGCTCAAAGACAAACACAAAATCTAGCTGACATCATGAGCCTTGATTATCAACTAAAGGAAATAAAAGCAAACCTAAGCAATGACAAAAGCATGTTGAGGCAAACAAAGAAGGTTTACATTTTGAAAACTACTGGCACTTCTTGGGTCACCCAGTTCTGAAACTTTTCATCCTTAGCCAATTTGCGCACAAAGGTCTTGGCGAAGATTTCTTCTAGTGTGTGGATCGTCAGTTGTGGCAGTGCTTTACCTTCCTTTCCCACTACTGTCTTCATGTCATTTCCGTCCACCTTGTTTTCCTCCAAGGTGTTTATGCTCATATTTTCCATCTCTTGACCCAGGCTTTCAGCTCCTTTATCATGTTGCATTACGTAGGCAGCTTTTGGGAATGACACGCTAAAGGGAGGGATTTCTAGCTTTTCTTCTTCAGACTCTCTTCCTTTAATTCTGGCTATTCTTCTTTCCCTTCTCTGACTAGCAGCCCACCGATGATCCTCTTTGTTAGGTTTATACCCTAGCCCAAATCTTTGATCAACACTTTTCATCTTTGCCAGATTAACCCCTTCTGGTATCCCGGTGATAGGGTTATACTGAAACGGGATCCCGTGCTCCAAGAAGCATTGAGTTGCCATCCTTGCTGCTTCTGAGATCCTTGGCCTTCTTAGTACCGTGTTTTCCGGCACCCAGTTAGTGTTCACAATCTCAAAAGCATGGATATTGTTATCCTTGCAATCATCTGCTTCAATAAAAGGTACAACCACATTCTTTATCATGGATACTGTCTCCTTGGCCTTGACAGTTACCAACATCCCATTCATGATATACTTCAGGCATTGGTGCAATGACGAAGCTACTGCCTCGCTGCATGAATCCAAGGCCTTCCCAACAACATACTATAGGAAGGGTTGATATCCATAACCTGAAGTGTCACTAGGAACATTTGTGGTCCCACATATAACTCTACTTCTAAAGTCCCAATTATTGGTCTAGGTGAGCCATCATATGCTCTGGCCATCATAATACTCGGCTTCATATGGGATTCAACAATCGGCATTTCCTTCAGAATGTGCTTTGGCAACACGTTAAGGGCCGAGCCATTATCGATGAGTACCTTTCCTATGAGGCAGTCCTTGCACCTAACTGTAATGTACAACGGCTTGTTATGTCCGGTACCTTCAGCATCAAGCTCATCAGCCGTGAAGTACAGATAATTAGTTGCGTGGATCCTCCCCACCAGATGCTTCATGGTTTTATGTTCAATGTCTTGGGGTACATACGCCTCATTCAATACCTTTTGCAAGGCATTTCGATGCGGCTCAGAGCTGAGTTTCAAGGACATGAGGGAGATCCTAGCTGGAGTCCTTTTTAGTTGATCTACTATGCAATATTCACTATGCTTGATCAACTTCAAGAATTCATTTGACTCTTCTTCCGTTACCGGCTTATTAACTTCGAGTGCTTTGTCCAGATCTACCACTTCTTTGCCCTTTGCCTTTCTCAACTCCTCAGGCGTAAAGCAACGACCACTCCTGGTCAAACCACTTATCTCGGTCTGGAACCAGGGAAGAGGAGCTTGAACGTTGGAGGCGTAACCATAATTATAAGGCATGGCAATGTGATTCCCTTTTGTGAAGGAAGGTTTAACCAGGATTAGCCTTGGTGGCCCATTAACTGATTTTTGGACCCTACATACTCCTGTCATCTCATCTTGACCTTCCATCATACCCACCTCAACCCTACTCTCCATGGGTTCAATCCTCAATTCTCCCATTCTCAGCATTTTTGCAATCTTTTCACAAAACTCGATGCAATCCTCAATATGGTGTCCATCTCTTCCATGGAACTCACGGTAGTTACATCCCTCCAAATGGCTTTCCACATTTGCCTCTAGAAATCCTGATCGTACTAACATGTCGTACAACTTTTTCATAGACACCTTCAACGCCTTGCATTGATTTCCAACTTCTATCATGCCTACCCCACTACTACTTGGGGCATGTTTAGGCAACGGGTTTGAATTAACATTGGGCTTGTCTTCAAAGGATACCCATCCTATCTTAATAAGCTCCAACAACCTCTTCTTGAAAGCGTAACAGGTTTCAATCTCGTGCCCGGGATTACCAGCATGGTACTCACAAGTCAACTCGGGCTTGTACCAAATTGGGAATGGTGGTTGTAGTGGTAGTGCAGGGATAGGAGCTATGTGTCCAATGCTCAACAGTTTGGCATACATGTCCTTCAAAGGCATGGGTAACGACGGCAGTTGTTCTGAAGTGTATCTTGTATGGGGTCTTTGGTGGTGGCTTTGGTTGTTCGACTGGTTATTTGTTCAATTAGGGGGAAAAGGTTGGCTAAAGTTCATGTGGGAGAATTAGGGGGTAGGTACTTGTGGATTATGGGAATCTACTCTCTTGCTCTTATATCCACCTTCCAAGTTGTTAATACCACCTTCTCTCTTTCTTCCAATAAAACCCTTCTTCTCCAACGGCTTCGCTAAACGCCCAGCTTTAATCCCTTGCTCTATCCTTTCAGCTATGCGTACCGCATCGTAGAAATGCTGAGAGGAGCTACCCATTAGATGCTCATAATAAGGTGCCTTAAAGGTATTGGCAAACAAGCTCACCATCTCTGTTACTATCAAAGGGGGTTGGACATGCATTGCCTCATCCCTCCACCTTTGCGCATAAGCCCTTACTGACTCTTGGCTCCTTTTCTCCATCGACATTAGACTTGTTCGATCAGGAGCGATTTCCATGTTAAACTTGTACTGCTTAAGGAAAGCCTCCACCAAGTCTCTCCAGCTCCTGATCCTGGCACTATCTAACCTCATATACCAGCTCAAAGCGGACCCTACGAGGCTATCCTGAAAGAAATAGGTTAGCAATTTATCATCGCGGATTACTTCCGCCATTTTATTACAGTAGGATCGAAGGTGAGTGTTTGGGCATTCCAAACCAGTTTACTTAATGAACTCCGGTATCCTAAAATCTTTTGGCACCACGATGTTTGGTACCAGACATACTTCAGCCGCTCACATAGGGTCAAACCAGTCATTACCCTCAACTGCCCTTAATCTTTCTTCCAAGGCAAACAGCTTGTCCTGGTCCATCAAATTGGGAGACCTATTATCCGGGATTCCCTCCGCTGTTAAGTCAATAGTGATAGGAGCATGAGTTGGTTGGATAGGGGTAATAGGCACAAAATGTTGTTCATTGACCGAGTTTGCCCCCTGGTTTTGAGATGTTTGAGGGATGTGAGCTGTTGGCGCTCCTTCAGGTGGTTGTGTTGACGTTCCCTCCCCGTTCTTAGCTCTTAGAAGTTGCTCGAGTAGGTCGGTCAGCCGAGCAACTTCATTTTTTACGGATTCTAACTCGGTCTGGTAGTGTGACTTTAAGTGAGCTCTTTCTTCGTTCTCCATCCTTGATCTGGACCGGGTTTGGTGGACTATGGATGTGGGACCTATGTTTCACGATCTAGCATGCATATGATAAATTAAAAACTAAATGCATGATGAATATGCGATGCACATGTAATGTGTATTTTTTAGAGCTGATTCATGACTTTCGTAATCCTTTAGGCAAGATTTCTGAGTCGACCCAATTACTGTAAAGGAGGGTTTACCAAGTTCTTATCATAGTAGCTTACCAAAACACCTTAAGAAGAGAAATAGGTCGTAGCCTTCTTATAAATAAAAAGTTGCTCATACAAAATGATAATGGAAAAGAGGGTCTAATACATTGCTACCCCTAAAAAGCATTTCCCCTATTAGCTAAATCCCCAATAAAAGAGGCCATGGCCCCCATGTATTCTCGATACTTTGAAGCATCATTTCCAACTTGGGTGGCTTGCTGTTGCAACCTTTTCGCATAACGGGCTACTTGCTCAACCTGTTTTGTCATATGTCTTATCCTGTCATGGAATACGGTGTTATCTGTGATTATCGCTTCGTTACTAGCTCCTAAGGCTTCATTACTTCTTTCCAACACTCGAACCATATCCTCTAACCGTGCTAGCTTATCTTTTATCCTCTGCAGTTCTTCATTTTCGATATTCAGCTCGGCTATTTTAGAGTTAATTTGAACTGCAAACCTGTCCATATAGTCTTGGCATTCCTGACGCTCTTGCTTAGCCTTACTCAGCTCCTCTTCCATCTCGAAGTAATGGCTTCTCAACTCCCTCAACTCTTCTTCTCGTATCTCGATCTCCGATTGTAAAGCCATCATCCTTCCTTTCGAAGACTCAGCTCTTTTCTGGTAATCCCTCGTATCAGACTCAACGGCCTTTCTTGCACTTCTCTCTTCCTCCAGTTGCACCATATATTGAGCTCTGACCCTCCTTCCTTCTTCTATGTCGAGTTGGGCTAGCCGATTCTTCTCTTTTTCAACTTCTACTTTCTTTAAAAGAATGTTCCTTCCTTTCTTCAAAGAATCCATCACCTCCTTATCAACATTCATCTTGCCTTTTGTTGATCTCTTAGCCTTAGCCAACTCCTTTTCTGTGAGCCCATTCTTCTTAACCAGCTCATCATATTCGGTTATCTGATTCCTTAACTCAGCCTGGACCCCCGTTGTTATTTCTTCAGCTACCTCGACCCTTTTCTGCCATTCCTTTAAAGACATTAACTGCTTATCCTGTTTTTCCAACCGCTGGTTCAAGTAAACCCTCATTGTATTTTCTTCCTCTAACTGATTTTCTAATAGTTGTTGCTGCCCCTTACTTTTATTGAGATCAATTCTACATTGCTCTAGCTGCTTTCTTAAATCTTCCTCATCATCCATCCTTTTTCTTTTTTGTTGCTCTATCGCTGATTCTGACCGTTTTTGTGTTTAGAAACCCCTCACTTCAGAAAGCTCTTCATTCCTCCAAACTGCATAATTCTGGCTGAAAGATGTTTCAAAATTGCTCCCTTCTTCCCTTTTCACCTTCAGGGGTCTTTCCCAATCTTGTCAGATAAGCTCCATCTCTTCGAGGAATGGTTGGTGCTTAAATAAACCGATGAAGTCAGCTAAACCCAGGGTTCTGGGTGTGTGCTGCATTCCGCCTAACTGCCTTGTTACAAGGGCGGGTGCATAACTAATGTAACCGGTTACACCAATCAAAGGAACCCATATCTTGCTTCCACAGCTCATTGTGCAGATGGCGTTGTTCATCCACGACGCTTTCCACTTGAAGTTGCTCCTTGGCAATGCTGCATATTTATTTATCCATGCTTTTTCATCCCAGTTCTTCCAAGTCTCATCAATGGTAACCTTTAACGGTCGCAGGTCAAACCACCAAAAGTTGTTAAAAATGTCCCTTGGTGTTTCGATATGACTGATTATCCATAAGTACAACATAGAGATGCAACATCTCATAGCTCCTTTTCCATGCGTTCTGTAGTGATTGAGTGATAACATGGTTTCTCCCAAAATAGCTGAAGAGGGATTGATATGGTCATGCTCGTATTCTATGAAAACACTTGCTGCTTCTAAATTGATGACACCGATTTCAGAAGGGAATAATACTAGTCCAAAGATGGTGAAGGCCACCAACTTATATCGTTCATCTCCCAACTTGCCTTCTTCAGCATTTTTCTTCATTCGGGGTTCAATGACCTTCCATTTAAAACCCCCATCGGCGACTCTACATTGGCTGATCTTTCCTAGGCCTAATAAACTGACTACCCCCGAAGCTGTGTCCTCAAATCTTCGCCTGTGGTAGATTCTGTGGCTGTTGCTTGGAAAATCTAGAATCCTCTCATATTCCTCCAAGGTCGGTGTCATATCGATGTTCCCGAAGGTAAAACACCGATAACTAGGATCCTAAAAATTCAGAAAGGCTTTAATCGATGTTGCTTGTACGGGAAACCTCATTAATTGTGCAATTCTCCCATATCTCCTTTCAAAAAGAGTCTCATCAACATATTCCATGATAAACAATAACTTCCCCAAGTCATTTACCATGTGATTTATCTTGGTAATGCAAGGTAACCCACTAGCATCGATTCTTGGACATTTTTCTTCAGCTATCTGAGCCAACTCAGATTCTTGCCTAAATTCTTGGAAAGAAAGGTACTTAGTCATGATTTCAGCTCAAAACCTGGATTGATGAATTTAACATTATTAATCATGATGCAAATGAAAGTAAGATACATAGCCTAAGGACAAGCTCTATTCATTAAGTGAGAGTGGGTAGGTTTTCTATCTGGTCTTGAAGGGTCTCATATCTGCCCAGTGACGTTCTTCGTAAAGACAATATGGGGGCGTTGCAAGGAACAGTTAAGGCACATATGCCCACTATTGCCAAGCAGGCACTCAGATATGAGTTGGGTGTTTCACGCATCTGAACCCTGACCAATAGTCTTAGGGCAAATCGCTAATTCCCCACTTAACTGAAAGCTTGTGTGTGCTTTCAAAATCAAAGTAGGTGATGCATGAGACTGTTTTATACAATGCATGAATAATATGTGTAAAATATAAATAAAAAGCAGATACGTGAATAACAAAAGGAAAGACATATTAACAATAAACACACGAAAACACAAACAGATCAGACAAAAACAAAGCTTAGTCTACAAGGTCCCCAGTGGAGTCGCCATTCTGTCGCACGTGTGCGGTGTCGCGGCAAAAATTCTATATATGTCCCACTTTAAAATCTAAGATGTAATATTCCACATCTATTTGGCAAATATGGGGAGACAATAAATTATTGTCTTTTATTAGTGAAAAATGGAATGGGAGTCGCCACCTAGTATTTTGGTCACTAGGAACCCTAACTGGTCTCAGAGATTGGGTACGGGGACTGGTTGCATAAAGGGAAGGTATTAGCACCCCAAATATGCCTTACCTAAGGTAAGCTGCATTGTTTGATTGTCTGATAAAAAAAGCTAAGGTGTTATCGTATTTCTAGTTGTTGGTCTGTCCATGGTTCAAGAAAAATCCTCCTCGGTAAGGAGGTCTTCATCTTTTCGGGTAAAATCCTAACCGTTCTAACATCTTTACAAAAACTTTATTTTTAATATTAGGAATACGTTTTACGTATAAATTCGTAATCCCAAATACTAAAAGAAAACTAAAAGATTTTTTAGAATTTTTGAAATATTGGCCTAGTTCTCGTGGTTCTAACAAACTGGTTGTTAAAGCCAAAATGCATGCTAGTACATATAATTTTTTCAAAATTTCCTTTGTTGTATGAAAATATGATGCAATGATTTTTCTTTATTTTAGAGAGACTGGGCCGTATGCATTAAAACAAAAACATTTTTTTGATGTCTTGACGAAAACCGGGTATTTTAATACTGGATTTGTATCTTTACAGTGTAAAAATACAAACCAATATTAAGTCATTGTGATAAAAATATGCAGGAAAATCAACAATACTTTTCAAGGATTTTTTTCAGAATTTTTTGAAAGCAAAACATTTTTTATTTTTAAAATTTTTTGATGTTTTTGACGAAAACCAGGTATTTTGATACTGGATTTGTATCTTTATAGTATAAAAATACAAACCAATATTAGGCAATTTTGATAAAAATATGCAGGAAAATCAACAATATTTTTCAAGGATTTTTCAGAATATATATATATAAATAATAAAATATTAGGTGGGCTGGGCCGGCCCAACTAACTGGGCCGGGTTCACCCCCAAAAGAGTTGGGCCGGTCTTGGCCCAACAAACCTTCCTTTTTAGTCCGGGCCAGACCCAGCCCAGACAACAGGGCTGGGCCAGAACCATTCTGGCCCAAACACAAATTTTCTAGGCCAGAACCTGTCTGGCCCAGAGAAAGGAAAAAACCATAACACTGGGCCAGCCCAGCACCTAACTGACCGGGGGGGAATTATTTCCCCCCTCCCCTCCTACATGCATAACGCTGTTCGTTCTGCATGCAGGGAAACAGCAGCAAAAAATACAAACAATTAAAGGGGGAGAAAGGTCACCTGGCGTGGAGGAGGTGGTGCGTTGCTGGTCTTGCTGAGTTGCTGGCGGTGCTGCGGTGGAGGCCGGTGGCGGTGTTGTGGCTCACGGTCGGCGGCTCCTAAACGGTGATGTTACTGCTTCGGGCGTAACGGCTTTTGTTCTTCCCTTCCCCTGCGTTTTCCTCCTCTTCTTCTGCTGCGTTTCCTTTCCCTTCGGTTCCGCTTAGGTATGGCTTTTCAAACCCGAATGCTTACAGTGTCAATGTTTGTTTTTCCTTAATTCTCACGGTCCCCTTTCTTTTACTTCTCACTGTCTCTCTCGGTGTGTTTTCCCCGGTTTCCTTTCCCTTTTCCTTTTTTTTTTTTGTCTTTCTGCTCTCTCTCTCTCTCTGTTTCTCTCTCTTTTTTTTTTCTTTTTTTTCTTTCTTTCTCCTCTTTTTTTTCCCCTTCGCGTGCTGGCGTTGGAGGGGGGTATTTATAGGGGGCAAGGGAGCGGGGTCGTCCCTATTGCCACCCTATGGCAGCGTATGGGGAGCGGGACTTTGTTGGTCTGCCACAGCACCGGGTTGGTTGTGCAGTGGGCGTGGCTGGCAGGCGCGACTCCCTCGGTTCATCATCATGAGAATGCTTGGGGTTTCGAGAGGTGGCAGGGCGTGGCGTGTGGAGTTAAATGAAGAAAGAAGAAAAAATAGCCTACCCTTGCATGCACGTCCAGGGGAAGAAGAAAGAGGAGCAGTGTCGTTCAAAACGACACCGTTCCGGTCCTCTTTTTTTTTTTTTTTTTAAACATGAAACGGCGTTGTTTTTTAAAAAACGCGTCGTTTCATTTAAATAAAACCAGGCGCCCAGAACGCGCCAATTTTCAAATCAGCCCTCCATTATCTTCTATTTATTTCAATTGCATCCCCGAAAACTTCAATCTCCACCCTTATAGTTGGCCGCCTTTTCCACTTCAGTCCTTGGTCTATAATTTATGCAATTTGACCCTCAATTGATTAATAAACTTCTAATTTCTTCAATTTAGCCCCTAATTTTATTAATTGTAGCCCCTATACTTACGCGCCTTCTCCAATTTGGTCCCTAGTTTCAGATATTCTCAATTAAGTCCCTAATTGGCTATTAAACTTCAATATTTATGCAATTAAGCCCTTGATTTGACCAAATCAACTCTTAAAAAATATAATTTGACCCTAGAACTTTAATTTCTTCTAATTAAAGCCCAAATTGACTTAAAAATCAATGTTTCTTGCAATCAAACCCTCTATAAATTCAATTAAACTCGCAATAAAATCCAATTTAGTCCATAAACATCCAATTTTGGACTTTTCTCTTCAAATTGAATTTTCTTTTCCAACATGGCTCTCATCATACTGTCAAATTTTTAATCTTTGCATATTTTTTTTTTATTATTCTCCTTAATCAAATCTTCTGACCATTTCCTGAGCGCTCCCGCCTCCTATTATTTTTCTAATTTCTTCGGGCTATTTATTTATTTATTATTATTATTATTTATTTTATTATTATTATTATTTGTTATTATTATATTTATTTTTTATTTTTTTATTTTTGTGTGGGGACCCAAAAATGGGTTACAACAACTATCATGATTTTATCACCATAATTACATAAAATTCTCACTATATGTTCTATGAAAATTACAACAAAACACAATATTAATATGTCAATATTGCAAATTATTCAAGTACATTAAAAAAATCCAAAATTAACAAAACTTATAAACTAAATTTTAACACTAACATAATCAACACAACATAATTCATCAATTTTTTATACTAAATAAGACAATACATACACCTACTTAACTAATTTTATATATAATTAATCTTAAAATATAGTTCAATTAAAAAAAATCAACAAAATCTATAACATAAACCCTAAAACCCTTATCCTAAAAAATTTCAACACCTACTTAACTAATTTTATATCTAATTAATCTCAAATTATAGTTCAATTAAAAAAAATCAACAAAATCTATAACTTAAACCCTAAAACTCTTATCCTAAAAAATTTCACAAATTAACAAAGTAAAATAATAAATTAACTGAGGGAAAGGTAAATATACCTTAAATTGGTTAAATAGGGTGATTGTGGGTGGTGTCAACAACAATAATGATATGGAGAAATTAGTGGTTGTAGTGGATGGATGGCAAAAGAAAGAACCAACTTTTAAGAGAGAGAAATCAACTTGCTTTAGTTGATAGCGATGTTGAGAAAAACAAGGAAATAAAGAAACAAGGAAAAAAAAAAACTATCTTTAAAATAATTAAGGTTGTGCATGTAACACATATATGACTTTTATATTTCGTATATATCACAAGCACAATTACTATTTCTATACTGGAATGAGAATTATTTTAATTTTGCTATTTTGAAAAACATGCTTTACCTATCTCCTAGTGTGGGGAAAAAGTTGGAGATTGAACGCAGAAAGCAAATAAACAAATGGTTGCTGACAGGTGTGATAAGGTGGGAGCAATTATTTGTCCAGACAATATTTTTTTTACGCTAAACATGTTGGTGTTAGGCTGACACAGCACACAGAGCTCACAGGGCGCTGCCAGGACGACCCATCAACCACCTCCAATCCAGGGTGGGAGTTTCAGGCCAGAGAATGAAAATTATGCTATCATGTTGCTAGAAAGAACAATCATTATGCAAAATTTATCCTGTTTATGGATTTTGTTCTTGTGTTACTGTAGTCTTCTCGTGGCACCTTGAATATAAAATGTAATTAGAAAAGATTTATTTTTGATATATTAAAACGGATCTGATCTATCGAAATAGGAAGATTAGAAGGGGGAAAAGGTTTACAATGATTCGTGGTCTCTGAAACTCTTCAACGAAGTACTTCATAATAATCGTTGAAAAAGGAAAAAGACTGAGGTAAGAAGGGAGATTCTATGTGGGATTGTATTATTTTGGGTGAGGCAGGAAATGTGGGGGGTGGGGAGGGCCATAGCTGAAGAAAAAACCTGAGACGCCCAAGTGGCGCTATGATGGCCATATCCTGAGTTTTGGAGCTCGTTGACATGACGGCCGTACTTCTTTTCCCCTGCGAGGTGATGGATGCGCTTGTAAACAAGTCATGATCGCTCGTCTAGGTAGCAGAATTTGCTTTAGCCCATTCTCCTCTTCATCTAGGACGTAGACGTAGCGTCGTACAGCCTCCTGTAGATTGGGTTCCCATGTTTATCTCTTAGATTTGATGGCCAATTGTGAAGTCAAAATACTCCATATCTCTATGAGTTATTGGCATGGGATTACTAGCATTTTCGTCCTTGTACTTTTTACATTTTTACTACTCGGGTGATTCTATTCTTTCTAGATTTATATTAGATAGAAAAGTATTTAACCTCGGTCTGATAGTTGACGCAGCTAAGTACCTAGGTCACGGAATTTTTCTTGTTCACTGGATTTTTATCAGGTTATCCAGGTTTATTTAAAAAAAAATTATAAATTATAATGACATTTTTTAGTTAAAATAATAAATAATTAACTAATTGCAACTAAGTTTTTTATCGGGTTTTACCAGGCCACTCAAGTCTTTGACTTTTTTTATTTTTTTTTAAACCCGACCTGGTTCTAACCTCAGATTCCAGATCAACCCGCTAGACTAAAGTCGGGTTTTAAAAATATACTAGATAGGTTACTTGCTTTGTGTTACTTTTTAAAAATACACGCTATTTTTAATTGTGAAACAATTGGGTCTTATAAGATTGGTTAGGAACAAATTAGTCACTACATTTTTATTTTTTCACAACCTATGATCTTTTTTGTCTTTTATTATTATTTTCATGGTAAAATTACAGTTATAACCTTTTAAGAAAATAACCATTAAACTTGCACAATAGGGCTTTTTTTGTAATTTTTTTTTAGCAGTGAAGTTCCAATATTTCCATTAAAATCAAAAAAATATACTCATGGTTTCAAGGGTGTTTTTGGTTTTTACTTATGTTTTTTTAGGTTGTTCCAAGAGTTTATTATTCATTTTAAATAGATCAGATATTATTAAAAAATTGCTGGTGTACGCGTGTTGTCGCATGACAATTCCTGTGTCATTCAGGAGACACCTGCGGGGATTTTTGGTGTTGATTGCTATTTTCTTTTTTATATATGTTTTTCAATTTGTTTTCTCTTAATTTCTTATTTTATTTAGTTTTTTAATCTAATATAGATATTTATTCTTTTAATTACTATTTTATTATTATTTTCTTATTTTATTTTATTTTTTTCAATCTAGTTCTTAATTATTTTATTTCATTTAATTTTTATTTCAGGTTTGATCCGTATTGTTTAGATTTTAAATTTTTTTGAAAATAAAATTTCTAACTTGTTATTTTTTCAAATATACCTTTCAATAGGATAATCTCGGTCTAATGACCCGGTTTGATTTGAGTTTATTTTTTTTATCCTTTTATTATAAATTGAATTTTTTTTCAAATTCACATTTTTGTTACATAGACTTAAACATGTTGTTTGCTCCACTTTTTTTTTTTTTTGTTATCTTAATCTTATATCCCGAGTAGTAAGTGAGTCAAGTTAACTCGGCTTAACTCGAGTTTTTTTCTCAATTATTTTTTTATAATTGGTTTTTCTTTCAACTTTATCTTTTAGCATTACATTATCAGCTATTGAGCTTTATGATTTTTTTTTTTTATCTTTTTTGTGGGGTTATTGGAGTGCGGATTAATTAAATTAACCTAATTTATCTTAGTTTTTTTTTCAATGTTTTTTTATTTAGCTTTTGTCTTTTTTGGTAAATTCTTCTTTTGAAAGTCTAATTATTTTTGTCTCAATATTGTATTACGGATGATGGGTTGCTCAAGTTAACTCAGATTGATTTAGTTATTTTATCTTTGACATTAAATTATTGGTCCTTAAGTTTTGTTATTGTTTTTTATTTTTCTTTCTATAATGTTATTTTGAATGGAGGTTTGTTAAATTAATTTAGGTTAGCTCGTGTTTTTTTTTTCTAATGTTTTTTTTTATTGAACTTCGGTTTTTATTTGCTAAGTCTTTATTTTGAGAATCTAGTTTTTTTTTTTTTTTTTTTTATCTTGATTTTATATCATAAATGGTTGGTTGATCAAATTAACCCAAATATACTTGGGTTTTTTTCTTTGTTATTATTTTTTAAAAATTATTTTTTTATTTAATATTATATTATTGAACTTTAAGCTTTATAATTTTTTTATATATAAAAATTCATGCTGGAAATTCCGAGACTCCAAAATCCAAGTCTCATGATTTGAAAATTAAAATTCCCAAACACAAAAAAAATAACCCAATTCACACTGAAACTTCTCGCGACGTCGAGTGCTGGGTGGAAGGTGAAGTGGTGGCACCGGGAAGGGAGAGCAAGTGATCGAAGAGTGAAATATGCGTATAAGAGTTATTGGGTTTTATCTTCTGAGTCTTGAACAAGGAGAGGTTTTTTTAGAGGTTTCTTCTTGTTTCAGTCTTTAATCTTGAAGGGAAAAAAAAAAGTATTTTGGTCTTTCTATTGAACCTTGAATAACACAGAACAGATGGAAATCTAAGTTCCTGCGGAGAGAGATGAGCAACATGTGTTTGAAATCTGATATTTTTCTCTCTTTTTTTTATGTATTTTGACATAATTTTTTTTGTTTTGATAAACATGATTTTATTTCTTTATTACCATTTAGTTTAGTTTAGTTTTTCTGACTTATCACCACTGGGGCATTGACACGTGACTTTATTTTCATAGTTTCAATTTTCCCTTCTAATTTGTTTTTAATTTTAAGTATTTTCCAAAAAACATATATTTTTAGACGTGTAAGATTATCTGGCATGTCAGATTACATGTCATTACAGGAATTTGGACTTAATAATGACAAAAGGGACCCATTAAAAAGTTTTAGATACATAAATCTAGTATTAGAAATAAACAAAAAAAATCAATGATAAAATAATTATCAAGAAGGTTGTAAAAAACATTTTTTTACACGTCATAAATAATATAATGCACACTCAGATTGTACTATCATAAGTTAATTTTTTAAACTAATTACATAAGCAATTCCAATCAAATACTAAATAACAATAACACAATTAAGACAATAGTAAAATAAACTATTTAAAAATTCAAGCACCTTAAAATACTTAGTTCAAATAAAACTTCATACTTGGTTTAACTTAAAGATCCCTTGCAGTATAAATATGTCCATAGAATCTCATTAATTAACAATCAATAAGCCCAAAACAAATAATCTTACACTGAACATTATGCTATTGATAGTACGAATACCAATATTGTCAACAATATTTAACTTGTATTGAACTTTTCTCAAATTGTTATCAATATAAATATCATATTCCTATTCTATATCTGATGAGGATACAAAAATCACATGGAATATTTTGGAAGTAATTATTCCTTAAAATCCTTGTATGTCATTCATAATGTGTTCTACGACCTTCATTTTTAGACTGTAATGACTTCTTTTTTGTAAAAATCTTCAAAGGTTGTAAATCTTCTCTTCAATTAATACATGTACAATGTCCTTTATAGACCCTTCGGGGTGTTGATGGAGGACTCTCCGAAGATCAAGTCAACACGAGGTATTTTTATGTGGCAAAAAGACATTAATGAAAGTATTAATGAGCTTTTATGAATATGGAGAGGAAGAAAGAAATAGAAAATGTAGAAGTTAGAAAAAAATGAAAAAAGGATTATGTTTATGTCTCAGAGTATAAGGTTTTGAACCTATTTTCTATATACTCATGCTTTTTTTATATTACATGTCTTGACTTGCTTCATACAACATAGGAGGGATAGAAATGTAATCTCATAATAGTAAAATTATATTATTCTACTGCTTGTATCATCATATCTAATTAATATAAGCATGGATCGTTTGTTTGTATTTAATGGGATGTGATAGGTATCATAGTTACTAGCCTAAACCCAAAGTATAGGAGGCTCAATGTGAAGTTACTTTTTAGCTATACACTAAATCTGAGAGGAGTTGAGTTCAACTCATACGCTGAACCCAAACCCAAGAGGAGTTGGGTTAAGCTTGTGAATGCACCCAAGAATGGTTAGGCGCGGACGCATTATGGCTCAACATGAAGTTAGGCGCGGACATGTTCGTGACCCAACATGGGGTTGGGCACGGAAGCGTCACTATCCAAATTAGAGTTGGGCTCGGACGTGCCCTTACCCAATGTAAAGTTGGGTGTGGGCATGCTATGGCCTAACCTAGAGCTGGACGTGGGTGCGCCTTTGCCTAACCTAGAGTTGGGCACGGGCATGCCATGGACCAACGTGAAGTTGAACACCAAAAAAGACATGACTTTATTTTAGATTCTAACTTTCATGTGATTACCTTTGAACTAGGAAGGTTTTTAAAGAACCATGGCCCATTAACATCATATCTAATACCAGTGTAATTTTTTCTAGATATTATAATGTGTTCAACAATTTAAAAATTAATTCAAATTATTCCCGTAATTTATTCAAACAAGACTGTTATTCTTGAGTTAAAGTCTATACTGATGTCAGGCAATCATATATCATCAAACTTTAGCAAATATTATCCAATATCATCGATTAAGATGAAAACATTGATACGAAAGAAAAAGAAAAAGAAAAAGGAACAAAAAGGAAAGGGAAGCTGACCCTAAGCCGAGTTGTCTTAACTGAAAACAAAATAAATTATGAAGAGCATTAATTAGCAACAAGTCATTACTCATACCAATGACCACAACCACTATCAGAAAGGCAAAGAAACTGCTATACAAATTTATTGATAGCCAGCCGACATGCTATGCAATCCGGTACCGAAGATAATTGGTTGGAAGGCATGGTTATTTCGTACTCTATCCAATACATCCATGTATTATCAAGTATGAATGATGAAACAATAAACGTATAATTTATTTAATCAAAAGAAAAAAAAAATCGCGCATAAATACATTCACAAAGATTTGCTCGAGTTTCGTGACAAAGGACAAAAATAATGTAAAATTACAGAATTGCCAGAAACAAGGTTAGATAGAGGGGGGCAAACCTAGATGCTGATACACACTAACTCTGCGAGAAGAAGAAGATTATTCCAAGAAACAACATAGAGGAAGGAGAGGGATACGAGGTGAAAAAAAAAGATGGTATTTTGAGAGAGAGATAAGGTAGCGTGCGGCGGTAAGAGAGCAATGAGTTAGGTGTTTTTTGGTTTAATTAAGAAGAAAATTGAATTAATTAGGGGGTATTAATTTATAATTTTATTAAACTCATAAAATTGATAATAAACTTATGATTTTACATCAAGTTTATTGATTTCATACGTGTTCAGTCTAATTTTGCTGACTTTCAAGTTTTTAATTTCATTTTATTTGTTAAATACATGTTTTTGACACTCTTATTTATCATATGTCATTATTAATTTTACAAAATAGTCATTGATGATTGTTTGTTTGGAATTAATTTTATATTAGAATTGATTTTAACTATATTCAAGTGTATTGAATTGACTTGATTTGTTAATTCATTTTTTTTATTTGAAATAGGTCAAGATCATGGAATTCACTTCACTTGATTTAATGAAAATTTATTATTTATTCAACTTACCGTCATTTCTAAAAAGATTACGCCAGGCATATAAGAAAAGAATGGTGATAATGAGATTAATTTTTAACTAGTCAATTCTAAAATAAATAACATTGATTTATAAATCTACAATAATATATAATCTTAATTAATTATAAAATTTATTTATAATTCTTCAAACACTGAAACTGAATGAATAATATTAAGATGATTTCATTCCTCCTCGAATTTTTAAGTTTTAAAATAGATTGTAAAAATAGCACCATGAGCAAGCACGAACAAATTAATTTTATATTCAGAAGGGTGTCGCATTGGCTAATTTGTGACAGTCTAGTGACCAGGGATGAGCAAATTCGGTTCAGTTCAGTTTTTATCAAAAAAATAACCAAACTGATTCTTTTAAAAAAAAACCGAAACCGATTCGAACCGGTTGGTTTTGGTTCGGTTCGGTTTTTTAGGGAAAACCGGTTTGGTTCGGTTTGGCTTGGTTTTTTCCGATTTTGGCTCGTTTTTTTGGTTCGGCTCGGTTTTATAAGCTTAAAATCGATATCGAACCAAACCGATCAATTTTTTCAAAATTTTAATTGGTTTATTTAATTTTTTTTTTTTCAATTATTTTTTTCACAGTTTTCTTGATTTTTTTACTCACCTCTGCTAACATCAACCATGCCGTCGTCGCAGTCTAGCTAACAAAGTTTATAAGACAGTATCAGGACTCGCATTATCTACAGTAGGCCGGAAAGGATCAAAGAATGATATAATATACCTTTTCGGCAGAAGATGGAGAGGTGCCGGTCAGATTCTATCAAGGCGTTGATGTTCTTGAAATTAGATGTTTTTTTTTAAGGTAATTGATAGTGTGTCAGTAATTATTTTTTAAAATATTTTTTATTTAAATTTATTTTTTTAAAAATTATTTTTAAAATTAGTACATCAAAATAATTTAAAAATATTAAAATATATTAATTTAAAATAAAAAAAATCAAAAATTTTTTAAAATATTTTTAAAACACAGTATAAAAACGCAGTGGATGTTGGTGTTCATTCCAGCAGATAAAATAAATGAAATGCCCATCATCGGTGGACACGTTTTCGAGAGAGAAGATGGGATGGCTGAATGAGTGAAGAGAGCGTCATGATGAATGAAGAAGAGAGAGATGGGGTCTCCATGAAGGGTCCGTCTAGGTAGGCACGTTGCCGATTCGAACGTGCTCTCCTCCGTTGGATTGTTTTTTATGCAGATCTAGCATTAACGTCTAGCTAATTTCCGTTTGGTTTGTGATGATGTGCCCACCAAAAGCAATGACTCTTGTTTTAACAGTTTCCTCTCTGTGTTTTTTCACTCCACAGTCTCCTTTTCTTGGACCCTTGCTGCAAGTTAATATCAATAATGGTGATAAACTTATTTCTAACAAACTTGAAAAACCTCTTATGTCTTCTTCCTTTTTTTTAAATTTTTTTTTCCTGGTATGTTGAAGGAAATGAGCATATTTTAAGTGGAGGCTTTATAGTCCAGTCACTGGGTGATTTATTTTTGTGGGGATTTATTTTTGTGTCAAGTTATGAGCATGCTGAGCCTAGTGTTCATCAATTTTAGATATATTTTATGTTTAGTTGTGTGTTAAGCCTGACACTTAGACTTGATAGCAAGTTAAGTTTAAGATAATATGGAATCTATTAAATATACTAAATTTAAGGTACTTGAACTTTACCATTAACCAAGTCCAATATAATGACCATCCTTCCTTGACACATTCAAGAAAATGACATTCCTCCATTGAATATAATATCGGGGAAGAGCTTAATTTTTATAAGCTTAGCTAATTTTAAGGATTTAAACTCTAATCTTTATATATCTTTTAAAGTGTATAAAAGTCCTTTAAGGACACATTATATTCCTATTAAACATGAATATATGTAAGAAATATTTATTTCTCATTAAATGTTATCGGACGGTAATTACGTTGCAAGTCCTCTCTTTACAAAAGAATAAGATTTATAGGTTATAAATACATTATAAGATATTTAGAATAAATGTTTATAATTTTTATTTTTTACTAAATATATATTTTGAGAATATCTCTCTTTAGAATATTGTTGTATTTTCTCGTTCTAAAAAGATATTTATTTAAGTATTAAAAAGTCCCATCTTCATAAAAAAAAAAATCTTTTATAGATATTAACCATGAGTATCTTTGACCTACTATGAACCAAATATAAGTTATTAATTACTTGATTAAAGAGAATAAAAAATTACTAGAAGTAATTAATTAATTAATCGATTGTTGAATTCAGAAGCCGCTAGTTAGATTTTCAGAACATCATTAAATCGCTTCCTCTCCGGTCAAAGAAATTTGTAATTTAGAAGTTGAAGTTTTGCTCTTCCTTCGTGCTTAGCAATGTGCCGAGTACAAATCTCTTTTTATTGTACCTCCAAAGTTTTTTCTCGGTACAAAATGAGTATTGCTACTCAAGCACCCCTCGTCGGAAAATCGAAGGAAACTTTGAGCTGAGAATCATCTCATCTCCTTCACTTGATCTGCCTCAAATGCCAATAGAGGATGGAGACAAGAAGAGAAACTATGAAGCCCTCTATTTCTAAATTTTGCTCGGAATTAAATAACAGTTCATTTGGTGATGCAAGACCTAGAACTAAAGATGAATATTGATGAAGTTTGAGTTATAAGACGACAGACGTGAATTCTAACAAACTCATATCTCTGTTTTCAAGATTCTATCGAGATTGTTGGTATAAGTGTTTTGAAACCCGGCCGAACTGATGAGTTGACCCGAGTCACTATTAATTCAGGGCTGAAATCGGGCTGAATTGAAGAAAAAAAAAATCTGATGTGACCCGGCCGCAAACTCATTTACTTTTGTTTTTTGTTTTTTTTTTTTATAAAAACATATTGTTTTGATTTTTTTAAAAAAAATTGATTCGACTGACCTGATGATTCGGTCAAAACCCGGAATCTAGACCTTAAACTAGAATGATCACCAAATTAAGTTTTAAAACTATAGAGGTATGCGTTTCTTTGGAATAATGGATTTTGTTAAATATCAATGAGAAACCAGTATTACAGACCATTAGCAAAAACAGCCACCATTTGTCTCCAACCTCTGTCCGTTTCTTCTCTCTCTCGTCAAAATTATGCTGGCAAGTGATAGAAAGAAATATAAAAAATCATAACCAATAAAGGAAGAGTAATACCAATCTGTTGAGTAAACGTTAGCCAACGTTTGGCACAAATCTTAAGAAAACATCCAACGGCCAAGGAGCTGGTTTGCGTATGCGAGCGAGCTCATACTAGGATTACCCCGTCCAAGAGACCGCCCTTGGGGAAAAGCGGTCCAGGTGCAAAGTATCTACTCCGGCGTGCTTGTTAAATTCGAACTCAGGATTTTGGGTTATTAAATTATGGGATTTCCCCACACCTATAATATTATTTAGCCTCTAATTAATACAGAATTTTTAGGGATTGCCCCTCCACTTTGTGACTTTCTTATTTACATATAAATCAACTTGAAAGACGGGCCAGGTCAACTAGGGAATTATCATCGTCATATCCTCACGGTGATTCAATCTTTATGTGAAAAATCAATTCATAATACTTATAAATGCTATAAAGAATATTAGTCTTTAATCATACTCCATTCAAAATTATTTGTACGAACAAGGACTTTGTACCTTTCTACTTTGACTCTCGATTAAATTCGATCGATATTGATGAAATTGAATTTTCGACAAAAAGTGAAATAGGTATCATGATTCTCGTGGTAATTGTCTCATACCAACGCCATTTTCATGAAGTTAGAATATAAAAAATAAATAATATGTAAGAAAATGAAAAAAAAAAATTTTTGTCTTAATTAACCAAAAAAAAAAAACTTTGATTCGTGGAATTGTTGGGACCTTTTGTCTTAAAATAGCAAATTACGTTTGTATTGTTTAGTTAGAATTTTTTTTTTCAGAGCAATGATCATAATATTAATTGATTTTAATAATAATTTTACAAGGTGTTTGGAAAGTGTGGTTGTTGTTATTTTTCAAAGTGCTTTTCACTTAGAAAAACATACCAATAATATTTTTTTTTATTTTTTAAAAATTATTTTTGAAATCAGTACATGAAAATGATTTGAAAACATAAAAACATATTAATTTAAAATAAAATAAAAAATAAAAAATTTTCAAATTTTTTTTGAAAATACTTTTAAAAAAACTTCCAAACAGGTATTAACTATGAGTTGTTTAGTTTTTTACCAAATGACTAACAATTACTTTTTAATAGAATTATTGATGATTATAAAAAAAATTAAAAAATTAAATAAAAACAAGAAAGAAATCAGGTAATCATCGTCAACTTGATGAAAGTAAAATATATTCAAAACATTTGAGCTTAGTATCTCACATTCGCACGCCACCCATCACTGTTCACAACGGGGCCATGATTGTCTCCACCACCGTAACCATGTTTCATGGCCACTAATAACCAACAGTATTAATCGCTGGATCGACTGCCTCACCCATTATTCTCATGATCATCTTCATCTCTATATATCAAAATCAAGCAACCACCATGAATTCCGACCACCATGACAACCATCATCAATAGTGATAACGTTCATGAGACGAATGAGTCAATGAATTCCTTACGAGTAGACACTTGCAACAAATGGCTAAAAAATTATATGAATTTAAAATCCACGTCATTTTATCTTTTATCATTAAACTAGTTTATTCCAGATGATCTCTCTCTTTGTGCCTTGAATTAAAAAAAAAATCAACCTAAAAAATTAACATTTAATTTTTTTAAAAAAATTCGGCATTGTTATTCAACTTATAATGTAAATATACAATAGTTTAAATTTACAATATTCTAACCTAATTATTTTTTAGATCAGGTTTAATTCTAAATTATGAAGATGTTGCTTGATGTAATATTATTCAATAAATAAATCTAAAAAAAAATTATATTCACTCTAATCAACCTACAAAACTTTCAAAACAAATTATAAACTCTATTAAATTAAATTAAAATTTTATTTTATTATAATAAAAAAAATAAAAATTAATTTTTAATCACCGCATTACTAAATCCAGCTTTTATTTACAAGTTCCAGCCCATGATGGTACAAGTACTGAAATGGATGGTTGAAGCAGGAAAGCATGTGGGTTTATGGACATGCATGCTCCTGATCCAAATCTAATTACCCTTGTCTGAATAGAACAGAAGGCTTCATTGCATATTATAAATGCAACCACGCGCCAATGCCATGCATCATAGCCTCCTGCCATAAAAGAGAGAGTAAAGTTTCAAGAAGCTCACGAATGGCGCCTTTCTAGATAAGGGCAGTGATGGTGATGGTGATGGTGATGGTGATGGTGATGGTAAAAGTCTCGCAGTTAAAATAAGACTGAGTAATGATCAATCAGTAATTATTCAAGTTCTGAGATAATTGAGATAATTAAGCCATAATTGAGATAATTGAGTAAAGTTTCAAGAAGCTCACTTTGACGAGGACGGTGTTTGAAAAGTATGAACTCACAAGTGATGTTGGGATAGTGAGGGCATCTCATGGAGCCTTGCCCCCACCCAACGTATAATCAATTTATGGACCCTTTCAGATGCCTAATTTGTCAATTAGAAAAGAAAAGAATCACAAACAAATTTAGCATCCATGCCAACTAGTAATGAATGCTTCCTTGTTTCACCCGTAAATCATTCCCGATCAACAGTGTGCGCTGTGGAAGGCACGAATCTGCCGTGTTTTTAACCGACAGAAGCCCGTCTTTGAGCAGGTAATTAAAAAGGCTACATAAGATTCTGAAAACCAATATGATTTTTGTTAGTTTTGTTAATTCCCTCTCTTTTAACTATAAATATGTCAGAAAACTGATCACAGATGCAGCAGCACCGTTTGTCTTTGCAGTTGTTTCATGTTTTTTTAAAAATCTTGAGTTTCTTAAATTATTATTTTTTAGTTTTTGTGGTTCATCTTAATGTTCTAATATTAAAAATATAAAATATATTATTTTAATGTATTTTTAAGAAAAAATACTCTTTAAAAACATAATAATAAATGCTACCAATATGTATAAGTAATCATTCAAATATACCTTGGAATTGATCGTCCTCGATATCACAACTGAATTGTAAAAATTTGAAACTTCAAAGTTAGGTACTTTTCTTTTGGTATAAAAAGGGGCTAATCTTTAGATGGGTAGGATTTGGAAAAACGTTTCTTTGAAATTTAAACAACAATTAATTGACAGATTTAATTTAATAAAACGAGAGCTTGGGAAAATTTCTGAAAGAGCCAACTCCTCAATAAACTTGTCAAAGAGGAAACAAGATCAACGTGTAGATATATTATTTATTAAACATTGTGTAAGAAGACGAATCGATTGAAAAAAGAAGAAGATATATTTTGGAACGGAGAAATTTCAATAAACACAGGCAAATCAGGCGGTTTTGACACCATTTATGCTAGATCATGAATTGATAACCAGCTATCTAGTCTCCAATTCATATAAATCTAGACACTTAACCTGGTTGATAAATGAATATGCGCTAGCTCCAAGTCATTATTCTCTCTCCACACACACACACACAAAATATATTCTCATAAATTATAATTGAAATTCGACATCATGTTTAATATTCATAATTGTTCAGGCAGTACTTGAAACCAGCTATTATCATGGTTTTGATAGGAGTGAGCAGCTGGTGGTTCAAACTATTCAATACCTCATTAATGATAACCATGGCATTGTTGTATGGGAAATGCTTGGAAGTTGTAATAACTAGCTTGCTTGCCTGCCAATTACTAGCTAGTTCAAAGGTCAAGAAACGGAAGAGTGTTTATTAGACAATATTGAGGTCCTCTCCTTCTAACATCACTCAAGACAAAATTTGAAAGAATTCATGGCTGCCATCCGGCAAAGCAGCGAATATATATATTTTTGAATTTAGAGATTTGTACTCCATATGTACCGTATCCGAAGAGAGTGAAAGAATGAAATACGTAGTCGGCAGAAGTATAGAGTAAGAAGACAATATTTCATGAACTTAATTGTACCTCAAAATATAAAATGTAAGGAAATATTAATACAAATAAAATGAGAAAAAACCGTCCCTCTCCACACATGGTCTAATGCCCTTCCAGTACTCCCCTCCCTTTATAAATAGACTCCTACCCTCCCCTTCATTCCCCACCATTTGAGTCCTGAAGAATATATTGAAGAGCTTAATTAGCTTCTATAGCTATGGCTCTTTCAAATATTGCTTGCTTTAGGTTTTCTTTAAGCAGGCTTCAATGGATGGTGTACACACAAGTATGGGAGAATCTGTTAAGCTCAGGAGGGATAGCGCCATGAGCATGACAAAGTCTATGTTTGAGTTAATCTCAACAAAATCAATCCAGTCATCAGTGGCGCTATCTATCCTGAGTTCTATGGGTTCTCCTTACTATTCTGGTGCAGTTTCAGCTTCAAAGATGGTTTTTGGCTTCTGGGTGTGTACTTTTCTTCTATCAATGCATTCTTAATTAGGTTACTATACTGTCCTAGATTTTCTTTTAAGAGATAAAAAGCCTGGATTCTCGATTATGTTTGGGGTTAAATATATCCTCCATCATGATTTTCTTGTTCTTGTTTTGATTTCCAGCAGCATAATCATACCAAGATCGATCAATGGTGTGGTTTCTTTCTTTCTTTTATTGACCGGGTTTACTTTCTCCCTTGTTTTTGGGTATTTTTTGGTTTATTTGCTTAATATTCGTTAGGTTTTGGTAATAGCAAGATTGATTATCTGTGGCCCTTTTTTCACAATCCCTCTGTGTCGTGGCCAAATTGTCAATGGTATGTTATCATAGCAGGAGTAAATGATCTGTGGCCCTCCATGTTTGTCAAGTAATTTGTTTAACTTAATTATTTTATTGTTCTCTTTTTGTATCGTGATTGATTATCCCGCTTAGATTGATATACATGCTTCTTTGGACTTGGTCCTTTTTCAGCTTGCGATACAAATCTCTTTGGCTAATGGTTTGTGGGGGCACATACCAGCTAGTTCCCTTCAAGGTTCTAATCTCTATGGATTTTTTTTTTTAATTAGGTTAAAACCGTTGGAGTTTGTATTCGAATTCTTTGTTCGGTTTGCTTGATGACATCAGATTAATTAACCAGGAATGTTTTATACTGCCTAGTAATATCATAGTCAATTGGGTAGGTTAGGGCTTGCCTTTCGGGGATGCCAATAATCAGTCCTGTTGCTCCACTGTTTAGAAAGATTCTTACATTGTTTTTTTCTTTTTATAACAAAAATTCAGGGTTTTGACATTTTTCCTTAAGAATACAAGCTGGTGAGTGCCTTTTGAGAGATTTCCCTGTTTTCAAGGTTTTGGTTATTTTAAGTCTTAACTCTTAATGGCTATAGCTAGTCTGAAACTCTGAAGCCCTAAAGTAGTCTCTGGAAGATTCCTGCTATAAATTTATGCTAGGGTTGCATGTTCTGACTTAAAATTTTGCAGGTTTTTCAAATAATGGGGTTAGTTACTGTGGATGTTTGACTCCTTCGAAACTTTGTTCAGATCACGGTCTCATCGCTTTCTTTTTCTGTAATTTTTTCTGCCACCGCCGCCGCCACCACCACCTCTCTGTTGGAAGCAATTTTTTATGCTAATTATTTAATAATTGTCAATGTCTTTATTCTATCATGCAATAATATAAATATTGCCAATTTTAGGCTTTCGTATACATAATGATGGTGAAGTTGACAGATTGGTTCCAGTTCTTTTCTATAATGTAGCAATCCATTCTCTGTTCGATTGAACTGTGGATCATTTGGTTGGCCATTATAGCCAAAATGTAAGGTTGGGATGTATTTTTTTAAGTTTAATCGCATCTATTGAGAAGTTTGATATAACTTTAGGGTACATTGTGTGTCTTTATTGTTCGGGGACAAAGGAGACATCTTTCCTCCAACAAATCCCCTATTATTGCATATATAAAATGATCTTCATCATCATGGGATAGTGGACAACGTGCTTGAACAGGAACCCCCACCTTTCCTCAGTACGGAGAGCTTTAGGGTTATGCCTCCAGACCAGAGGGACCTCAAGATCTCGACTGTATCTTTGACCCAAAATAGCTCCTGATATGTATTTTTTATAAAATAGACACTTAAAACTTTGTACGAGATTTATTATTTGTTTCAGAGTTTTGGAAAATGAGACGATTAGATGAATTTCTTCTCCAATTTGTATGGCTCCGGCCGGGTGATTTCCCGGTGTTGATGCAATCTGTTTAGCGTTTGTTCCCAAAAGCTTCGTAAAAATGATATGTCACTTCTGTTCTTCCCAAGATTTTGCGGGATCCATCAATTTGTTTTGTAACTTGGAGTTAAAGAGAATGTCGGATCGAACGGGTTATGGATACTTATCGAATTAATTACACATGGGAGATGTTCAAAGTCTATTATAAAAACTTTATTAAGTTAAAATGATTATTTAATAGACTGAGGTTGATTCGAAGAGAACTTATATAGCTAGTGTTTACTGTGTTTTCTTCGAACAATTTATAATAATTTTAGATAGAAGGACTTTATTCAAAACTTCGAATAGATTAGGCACCAAACTCAGAGTAGAAATGGTTCATTGGGATTTTATTAAGAATTTTGCGTAAAGGATTGGTGGGTTCCTCCATAATAATCTGGGATTGCAGCCTTTCGATGAGAGAATGGTTTTGTAATTGTTTGGGTGCTTTTTTATTGGAAATGTGAAGGACCAAATGTGAGCTAAAGAGATTCAATTTACCGGAGCTAATCATGGATCAAAGTAAAAACATATATGCATGAAATTGTCAAGTACACGTAGTTCCCTAATTAAAGGCTGAAAAATTAGACTTTAGGATTTAGCATACTGGGTTTAAGTCTCAATCCCAAGTATCAAGTAAATTTTGATTATAGTTAAGAGGTTAAGCATTAAGTAACGAGTGGATTTATCTTTTTATTATTATCATTTAAGGTTTTAAAATTGAAATAAAATCATAGTTATTAGATCTTATTTGATCCACCAGGTTAGATGGGTCTTAAAAAAAATAAAAATTAAAAATTAGTTCTGCAATTAACCTAGTAAATTTTATTTGATATGCCAGGTCAACCTGTGACATGTGCTTATAATTGTTTTTAGACAATATTTTTGCAACAAATTGAAAAATCTAACCTTTGATTCATTTAACGTTTCTTTTCTAATTTTTATATGGCATATTTATTCCATTGCTAGTGCTAGAAGAAGAAATGGAGTTGGAGTGGTCGGTAGACAATGGTAATAAAGTGGTTAGAGATAGAAGAATCATATCTATTATTTTCATTTAACATCGCTGAATAATGATGTGTTTGGTTTGGAGGTGTGATAACTTTTTATTAAAGATATAATACTCTTTAAATATAAATTATATTTTCAAAAACTAAATAATTAAACATATTTTTTATTAAAAAAAAATACAAGTTACGGCTCATCCAAACACACATTAAAAAAAACTTTAAACCTCAACGTCTGTCTTTTTTTCTTTTTCTTGAGGTCTAGTTTTTTATTAACCAGATCGACATATACACTTCGTAACAAATCTGGGATTAGGTGAAGAAGAAGCGTCTCTCTCTCTCACACAAGGAAAGCAGAAGTAAGTTTCGGGAAGATAAGTGAGTGGGAATGAACTGTTGAGATCATGCTTGGGGAAGTGGACGGATGGATTTCCATGGCAAAGGAGATGTTGCGCATGTGAGAACTTCTAAAACGCTGGCATTTTGAAGAAGAAGCAACAACAAATTTACAGCTGGTACAATCAAGCCTAGATTTGCTTTTGATTTTTAAATTGCATCCATTTACAATATTTTTAAAAAATTTTCAGGATTGATTGAGTAAATTTATATTACCCAGACCCGATTTTTTAACCAAATCAACTTCTAGACCGAGTTTAATAATCATAAGTAAAACCATGCGCAAAGAAATAATGACATGTGAATCTCCATTACTATCTACATTTCAATTTCACTTTTGATCTTACAACTGCTCTTTTATGTACTTTCATTTTCATTTCCACTCTTTTAGAATGTGTAATTAGTTAACGTTTTGATTTTAGCCTATTAATTAATTTTTAAAATAATTTTTTATTGAAATAATATATTTTATTTTTTTAAATTTATTTTAACATCAGTACATTAAAATAATAATAATAATAACAATTTTAAAAAATAATTTTTTGTGAATTTTTACACCTACCCTATCCCGTCAAATCAAACCATCTGCATTTTAGGCCCAACATCAATTGAATTTCTTTTATTTAATTGTAAGAGTTGAGTTCACCAAATAATATTTTCTGCTATTTTATATTAAATATTCTTCTTCTTCTTCTTCTTCTTCTTCTTCTTTTTATTAATAATGGCAGTAATGTTGAAAAAAACTGGAGATAATTGATACTATATTTTGCATTATCCCACTCAAAGTGTTATGGATGTTTTTTTATTTAATTAATTTAATATGAATATAATTTTTAATATATAAATTCATATTATCATGAGATATATAAAATAAATTTTATGGACATTTAACTTCTGTTGAAGAACAAAAATGCACTATAATTAAGATTTTCAAAGTACAAGCTTACAGTAAAGGTCTCCAAAAATATGATCATTTCGTAAAAAAACATAAGAACCTAAAAACTGAAGACTAAGATGATAAAGGAGTTCTATAATTCTCATTTTCAAGATAAACATTGTAAGACGTAGAAAGGCAAAAAGAAGATAGGAAAAAAGTAAAAAATAGAAAATGGGCCAAGGGTCCAGAGCGCCAGATTTAAGCTAGGCCCAGTGTGCTGCCATCGTCTAGGCCCACACTTTGATTTCTATTGGCGGCCGCTATATGTTGGGGGGGTGTTTAAGGCCCCGTTTGTTTGCAGGAAAGTGGTTTCTTTTTGGAAAGTGAATTCCGGGGAAAGTGAATTCCTGGAAAGTGAATTCCGGGAAAGTATTTTCCGATGTTTGGTAGTGTTATGGAAAATGAACTGGAAAATACTTTCCAGTGTTTGGTTGTGTTATGGAAAATGAACTGGAAAATAATTTATTAATGAATTAAATTTTTTTTCAAGTTTATCTAATATATATAAAATATTTAATCACTTACAATTGTCATAACCCAATTTTTGACCTTTTTTATTTTTATTATTAAAAAAAAAAATGATGAAAAATAAAAATAAAATAAATGAAGGATGAATTAAAATTTGGGTTAAGGGCAACATGATTGGAAGTTTAAAGATTTAATTAAGCTCTTGACTAGTTTAATTAATTAAATCAAGGGTTTAATTGGAGAATTGATTTAATTAAAATTTAGATTATTTTAATTAATAAAATCAAGAATTTAATTGAAGAATTAATGAGTTTGAGGACTTAATTAAACTTTGATTTAATCAAAAACCCAGGACTTAAATAAAATAAATCGAGAGAACCGGCTTTGTCTTCAAGCAGCAGACCACAAATAATCCCCCCTTTGCATTTTAATTCACTGCTACAGTAGCAAGTGAATTATATCACTTGCTACTGTAGCAAGTGAATTATAATTCGTCTTCAAGCAGCAGACCACAAGTAATCTCCCTTTGCATTTTAATTCACTGCTACAGCAGCAAGTGAATTATATCACTTGCTACTGTAGCAAGTGAATTAATTCATTGGGCAGGCGTGCGCTACGCACGCTAAAAGGAAAGTGTTTTCCTTTCTTTAAAAGCGGAAAACACTTTCCTTCGAAACGTTATTAATTTTAGGTTGACTGGAATTCATTTTTCTTTGACCATTTTTCCTTTTTGTTGCCAAACATAGGAAAAGCAGGAAAGTGAATTCTAGGAATTCACTTTCTTGCAATCAAACACGGCCTAAATGTATGTTTAATATTGTTTTTTGAAGTATTTTCTTTAGAAAATATATAATAATAATAATTTTTATTTTTTTAAAATTATTTTTAATATTAATACATTAAAATAATTAACTTTTTTAAAAATAATTTTTTTTTATGAAGTTTCTCTTATAGTGATAAGGTTCCTTTCATATCATAACATCGATCGGGGATGATGAGAGAGAGGAGAAGCTTGGTGATAGAGCGGTGACATGGTTTTGGGTGAAGAATATGAAGGGAATCACAGAGTGGTTTATAAAGAGGTGGTGGTGTGTGATGGAGGAGGAACGCTTGCAGCAATTCATGCATTTGCCAACGATGCTAATGAACTTTTAATGCCCAAAGCCAACCTGACCATGTAGAAGCACCTGAAAAAATATTTAATTTTAGTTTTTTAAAATTTAAATATAAAAAAATAAAATTGTGTGTGTATATATATATATATATAAATAAGAATAAAATTTGAAAAGAAAATAAAATAAGAGGGTTGATAATTTGAATTGAAATGTTAAATTGAAAAGACAAATAAATTTTACAAAAAGAATTAAAAGAATTAACCACCCAAAAAATTTGGACCAAATTTAAAAATGATAACAAACTAAATATCTTGATTAAAGGATGGAATTGAAAACAATTAAAGGCTCATAAAAGAGATAAGAAAAAAAATAAAGAAAAGAAAAGAACCAAGAATAAATCTAAAAAAAACCACCCAAAAAGAGAGGACCAAATTTAAAAACAACAAGAAGTTATAAATCTTGATTAAAGGATGAAATCAGAAACAATTAAAAGTTCATAAAAAAGATAAGATAAAAATGAAGGAAAAAAAGAACTAGAATCAAATCTAAAAAAAAAAAAAAATCTAGACTAAAGGGTAAATTTGAAAAACAAAACAAAAACTTATAAAAGGTTTGAGGATAAAAATAATAAGTCAAAAGAATGAGAATTGACATTAAAATATCCCCAACTAAGAGGACCATCTTGAAATTTTAATTTTCAAGCTTGAACTTCGAAGGAGGAGAGAGGAAACAAAAAGAAAGAGAAAACAAAATATATCTCTGATAACATTTCATCCACTAAACAATAACACAGGTTACCTTTATGAGAAGAGGATGCCCTGGGGAATCTATTGATATGGTAGATGATAATTTTTCACTGTTGTAGGATGCCAGACGCGCCACTCAAGCATGGCGGAACACTCCCACACGTTACATCCACGTGCCTGATTGATTTACAAATTTAATAATTCTTAATGAATGCAAAATACTAATTTACCCCTCTCCTAATCTGTTTATAATGCAAAAACCTAATATGAAATTCCTTGAATTCCCTAAAGCAAGCCATATTTTATTTTTATTCCAAGGTTAAGTTAGTAATTGAACTATACAAAAAATATTCAAATCTCAAAAAAGCCTCTAGAAACCAATTACCTGATTTTTTCCTTTAAGGGAAGTGAAGGTATTTTACTATTCTAAAAAAATATGAGAAGATCTTTATAATCCCAATGAAAATGTTAATGTAAAATATATTATGGGGAAAAGTTTATTTGACCCCTAAGCTTAGCCTTCTAAGTTGATTTGATGAAGGTAAAAAATAACAATTTAGTATTATAATCCACAATGAATCAAGGCCAGTTCACAATAAATAGGTTCTGTTAATATGTGTATGAGACAACATAGCATGATTAATTAATAAATCACACCCATTGTTTTCTCAATTGAATAAAAACCAAGGTAAAGAAATGTTGGGGAAATCAGTAAGGAGAATTCGTTATCAGTACAAGAGAATGGTCGAAGATAAACAAAAGTCAAGCCATATTCCACTCTTTTTTTTTTTTAGTGATTAAAATAAAGTTCTCCACAACTAATGCATAAGCACAATCCTTGACAACACTCTCATTCTCTTACTTTCTTCATTGTTTGTAGTGTATTTTTAGGTGTGTTCCAAAAGAAAAATGTTTAAGCTAATTGATTTATGTCGTAATTCCTTTTCCATATAATGATTGCACGCTTGTAATTCTGGTTGATTTAAGGTCATTTACAATATAGCTCACCCTGAATTAATTAAACCATTCTAAAAATTCATTTACATATCATGTAACTTAACAAGAGGACTCATTAGGTTTTTTTTTTTTTTTTTAATTTACTCAAGTGAGGTGTTAAATTTTCACTTTGATATAACATTTGTTGATGCAGTTTAAGTTAATTTGATGACTTATATGATCAACTTTCTTCTCATGCCGTGTAAAGGTTGTCTATGAGGTCATTATGAGTTTCTTCCTTCATTTTTCCACATGTTTATTTTCATGTTTCTTTATATATTGCTTGTATAATTCAACCAAAATTTTTAATTGTAGTAATGTGGATTTTTATACCACTGAACTTAAGTTTTTGTCATATTCCACATCGGCGGGTGAGGGATTGGTAGCTGGTCTTATTAAGAGTGCTGGTTGCTAACTTGTCATATGCGTTTTGAGGTGTCAGGCTTAGATGTGAGCTCGCGTCACAAGGAATAAAACCGTAAGGGCGGTAAAGCCCAAAACGGACAATATATGGCAAGTTGGGCCGGGCTGTTACATTTGGTATCAGAGTTGACCTTATTGGCTGTCCAAGTGCCGACGGGGTCATCGGGCTCCTTAAGGGGGTGGATTGTCATATCCCACATCGACGGGTAAGGGATTGGTGGCTGTCTTTACTAAGAGTGCTGGTCGCTAATGTGTCATACACATTTTAGAGCGTCAGGCTGAGATGTGGGCTTGCATCACCAGAAACAAAACCGTAAGGGCAGTAAGGCCCAAAGCAGACAATATATGGCAAATTGGGTCGGGTTGTTACAATTTTTTTTAATCTCACATTAAAAAAATATAACTTTTTTCTTATGAGCATAGAGTATAGATGCTAAAGGACTTTATATCCCACATTGAGAAAATAAAATATTCTTCTAGTATTTATATAGTGAATTTTAAAATGGGCTAGTAACCAACTGCAAAATAGGTCTCTGACTATGAGAAAAAACAAATTAAAAAAAAGGGTCTCCATCGGGTTTTGCCGGGTCATCGGGCAGGTCAACCGGTTTTCTCTAGGCCAATTGTAGGCTCGATTTTTAAATAAAACAGACTTGACTAAGGCTTTAGATCCTGGGTTGACTTGTCAGGCCAAGTCTGATAACTTTAAAGATGATGAACCTAAATTCCCTTTTCATATGTTTGGACATAAAGTGATCCTAGACTTATGGATGCTGAGTTTAATGTCCTTTTAGGCCCAGAAGCACCCGGGTTGAGCATGCAGCTGAGTCTAAAAGAGGTGAGTCTGACATCTTTCCAAACTTATATGCATTTGGGCCTAACATTTAGTTGAGTCCATGGGAGTTGTGTTCGGCATCTTGCTAGGCCCATATACGTTTGGGCTTAACACATAGTCGAGCCTAAAAGAATCAAGTCTGGCATCTCACCAGCCTTATATGAACTTGGGCTCGGCATGTAGTCGTGTCCAAGGAAGTTGGGTCTAACATCTTGCCAGACCATATATGATTGGGTCTTACACATAGCTGAGCCCAAGAGAATCAATCTAATATCTTTTCAGACCCACATGAGTTTTAACTTCTATTGAGCTTTTATGATGGGTCATCCTTCTCTTGGCTCCTTTATTTATAGGCTTTTTTAGTAAATGAATTTTAATGTAAAATAAGTTGATCCATCACAACTCACAATAACAAAGATGAAGGTTGTGGGGCCGATAACTTCCAACCTCCTTTAGAATTGGTATGGCATTTAGGCATTCCCTAGAGGAGATGAAAATCATATTGGATTAATGAATAATTTATACTTTATTAACTATGATACAATTTCAAATGATCAAAGTGCCACGCATAAGGACAACTTTTTCCCTTCATATCTTGGAGATGAGAGGTATTGGCCTTTACTATCCTTGTGATTTTGAATGGACCATTCCATTTCGAGGTCAGTTTGCCTCTACTTTCTCTATTATAGGTAGCCTTCAGCTTTCTCAGCACCAAGTCTTTGAGCTTAAATATTATGTTATAAACCCTAAGATAATGATAACAGGTAGTTCTACATTAATAGGCCTCATTTCTGATTGTTGCTGTTAGACATGTTTCTTCTAAAAGATCCAAGTTGTTCTTGAGGTTTAGGTGATCATCTTCCGACGTGTAATGGACTACTTGATAGCTCGGGTATTCGATTTCAGCTAGGATCATGGCCTAAGTTCCATAGGTGAGGAGAAAAGTTGTTTCTTCAATAGATGTTTTTAGTTGGTTCTGTAGGCCCATAAAATTTCATTTAACAGCTCTGTCCATTTTTACTTGGCCTCTGTTATCTTCTTCTTGAGTGCATTGAGCATAACCTGATTGGTAAGTTCAGCCAAGTCATTTGTCTAATGGTGAGACACTGAGGAGAATCAATGGTTGATATAAAGACTTTGACATTGTTCCTTCATCTTGTGGTTGTCGAACTGTGTTTTATTATCGGTGATCAAAACCTTTGGAATCCTAAATCTGAAAATGACGTTCTTCCATAAAAAAAAAAGACCTTGTTGGTGGTGATATCTGCTAGAGCTTTCATTTCGACCCATGTGGTGGCATCGTTTAGGATTGTTGGCCAATAAAATCCTGCTATGGTGACTTAGGCAGTAAGAGTTATAAAAATGGCATGTAAACCATAGATTTCCTCGTGAATTTCCTTTAGAACACAAGCATTTTTTGTTGGGGACAAACATTTCAACAAATGAGCTTAGGTGGACTGCCTGTACAAGATCCCATCAATTATACAATACTCGGTTGCTTACCTAGTTAGATGGATGACTTCATTTCTATTCGGGGGCAATTCTCTTGTTTGTGAATAATCTTTGATAGTAGTCCCTTAATCATCCTCTATGTCGACGAAGGCAATTATTGGCCCTTTTTCTATGCTCGATTTCTCTAGGACTTCAATCCAGACTTCTAGAGAGAGGTTAACCAAGTTGGAGCTTGCCAACTTGGACAAGAGATCCACCCTCGTATTCCTTTCTTTAGGAACCCTGTTAATCAAAATTTCCTTTCCCTTTTATTTTCCCGAGAGGTGTGTTCAGATTATTTGGAGATACTTCATCAAGATAAGGTATCTGGTTTCAAAAGCCCCTTGGTATTGCCCTACTATCTTTCCAAACCTATATGCACTTGAGCCTAAAGCGTGACTTTGTTAAAGAGAGTTGGGTCTAGTATCTTGTTAGACCATCTTTCTCTTGCCTCTCTATCCATGAATAGATATTAGTATAAAATACATTGGTACATCACAATTTGATCCATCACAATGTTATCACCCTTTGACGAGCAACGAGATGGATTCTAGAAAAGAAAACCCCGAAGGGCAGCCTGTCCAGCAAGTTTATGTGGTGGAACATTTTGTTAGGGGTAATTTTGGTGATGGGTTTTCTTTCAGACATGCTTGGATTGGGCATTGCTACTGGATCCATGTGGATAGGGCTATACTACTCTTTTTGAGTTTTATAAGATAGAGACTACAACTCTTTCAGAAACGAACATCACTTGATATAACCAAGGAAAAAGAAAAGGAAGACAGATATCAAGGCGTATTTTTTCCACTTAAGCAAACCGCATACGTGTTAGAATTAAAATAAATCAAGAGTGGTCAAAGATAACAAAACGTCAGCCAAATTCCACTCTTTTCGTTTTTCGGCAAATGAAATGGATGGCTTTCTCCACAACTAATGCATGCCCACAATCCTTAGCATCTCTCTTGTCTCTCTCTTCAATGTTCACAGTTTATGGTAAGAATATTTTCAGGTGGTATTCGTAAGAAAAATGGTTAGGATAGCTGATGTCCCACTCCACAATTCCATTTCCACAGAAGCATTGTATGATCCTAATTCTGATGGATTTCTAGTCACTAACAGCGTTGTTTCCAATGAATTATACCATTCTAAAGATTCATTTTCATGTCGCGCAACTCGTCAGGGGAACTTGTCAGATTATTTTTACTCGAATGACGGGTTAAATTTCCACTTCGGTATAATATTGTTCGATGCAGTTTTAGTCATTTTGATGACTCGCATTATCGCCTTTCTTCTCAGGCCTTGCAAACAGCCCAAGGTTGTCTCTGAGGTCATTGTAAGTTTCGTCCTTCATTTTTGCGTATATTTATTTCCATGTTTCGCTAAACATTGCATGCATGTTTTAACCACCATTTTAAACTGAAATAATATGGATTTTTCTGCCACTGAACATATATATGTTGCTCTGCTGTTTTTGATAATTTTCAAGGGTGGTATAATCCTCGGTCCGTCTGTCCTAAGCATCGACAAGAAGTTTAATGGGGCTTTTTTCTCAGAAAATGTCAAGTATATCATTGGAAATATTGGAACTATGGGCTTCATGTACTTCCTTTTCATCATTGGGGTTAAGATGGATCTCTCTGTGATCAAATTTTCGAGAAGGAAACATAAAATGATAACATTGGCTGGAGTGATCATTCCTGTTGTAACAGGTACAATAGTTGGAAACATCATTAGACCGTCAATGGATAAAGAACTTTCTAAACCTTCTTCGATTGGAAGAGTTGTTTTAGCAATGGCTGTAACAGGATATGCTGTCATTTATCCTATCCTTCAGGAACTAAACCTGCTCAGCTCTGAGATTGGGCAAATGGCCCTCGCTATCGCGATAATAACGGACGGAATAGCGATAATCTTGTTGATCATATCTGGGGCGCTAAAACAAACAGATGTTGGTGTCGATGCAGCTTTATGGTACATGATCTCTGTAATAGCTTTCATGGTTTTCAGTGTTATCACCCTTCAACAAGCAATGATATGGATTCTTGGAAAAAACCCCGAAGGGAAGCTTATCGATCAAGTTTATGTGGTTCTCATTTTGTTAGGGGCTTTGGTGATGAGTTTTCTTTCAGACATGCTCGGATTGGGCATTGTTACGGGATGCATGTTGACGGGGCTTGTGATACCCGATGGTCCACCACTCGGATCATCAATTGTGGCGAGGAGCGAGACATTCATAATGAACTTCTTCATGCCGTTTTCATATGTGTACATCGGAATGTCCGTCGATCTTTTTGCAATGACAAGTGTTTCTTGGTCTGGATTGGCACCGCTTTTTACATTGGCTATGTCGGGAATGGTGTTTAAACTGCTTGCAACTCTTGTGACTTCTCTCTTAGTGAAAATACCATTTAGAGATGCTCTTACTCTCACGCTCATTCTGAATTTGAGAGGTCAGCAGGAGTTCATGTTAATAATGCATTGGAAGGAAAAATCGGTAAGCCAGTTTTTCTCCATCGCATATATGCACATCATCATATAGTATATGTTCAGAACTAGAAATTCCCCTTAACTGATAGGTGTATAAAAGAGTTATTCATTGATTATGTGCATTTTTATGTTTTATAGGTTATAGAGATCCCATCTTTCACAATGCTGGTGCTATTGGTAACAGCTGTGACAGCAATTTTCACGCCTCTCATCAGATTCCTCTACGATCCAACTAGGCCATATATAGTGAACACGAGGAGAACCATCCAAAACACCCCTCCACACGAAGAACTTAAGGTAGTAGCTTGTGTCCACAACCGAGATAGTGTGGCCACCCTCATCAATCTTTTTGAATTCTCTTGTCCATATCGAAGAAATTTATCAGTCTATGCTCTCTGCCTCACTGAGCTGAATGGCCGTGCAGCCCCTTTGTTGATAGATCACGAGAAGCAGAACATGACTTTCAATTACCCCGGATACGATTCCACATATAATGCCTTAAAAATCTACATGGAAACCAAAAGGGACGTGATGGAGATCCATTCCTTCACGGCAGTGGTTCCAAAGCAAACAATGTATCAAGACATCTGCAAGTTGGCTATGATAAAAGAAGCCGATCTTGTCATTTTACCTTTCCATATGGAATGGAGGGATAGCGTGAGAATGACTGAACTCCATCATCAACGAAGAACGCCATCTGTGCTCTCAAATGTGTTGGACCACGCTCCATGCTCCGTTGGAATTCTTGTTCACAAGGTTCACTTAGTGGGCCCTCTTTTCGATCATTCCTCCAACAGCTCTCCTCGCCATGTTCTTGTGCTATTTTTAGGGGGAGCAGACGCTCGTGAGGCACTTTTTTATGCAGATAGAATTCTAATGAATCCGAATGTGTTCCTTACGGTGATTAGGTTCCTTTCTCATCATCATCACAGAGAATATGAGCAAGAGAAGAAGCTTGATGATGGGGTTATCATATCATTTCGGGAAAGGAATGGAAGAAATAAACGTGTGGTTTGTAGAGAGGTTGTAATGAAGAATGGAGAAGAAACATTGGCTACAATCCAGGCATTTGGTAATGATGTGCATTTTGACCTATGGATCCTAGGAAGGCAAAAAGGGATCAATCCAGTTCTCCTCGAAGGATTATCATCAGATTGGTGTGAACATCTTGAATTAGGAGTGATAGGTGATTATATCTCGTCCATGGATTTCGATGGCACCACTTCTATTTTGGTGGTGCAACAACAAACTTTGAGAGGGTAATGAATTCTATTGTGCAGATATATAGGAGTTTTTATAATTGATCGGTGCTATATATGTTTCACCGTGTGCATGATAAGGGACCGAATCCAGCAGTTTCATGAGACAACAAGCCCAAGCAAATTGACAGATTTGTGGTACTTGTTCTCTTAGGATCTCTGGGCTAGCACAAGTGGTCGCAACTTGGAGAATTGAGAAGGTCTGGAGAGTCAAAACAATGAACTAGATAGCAAAACTGGTCAAGGCAGACCTCAATGTTTTTGTTTTTATAATTTAGACTATTTGTCAACAACTCTTTGATTTTCTACTAGAACCTTTTAGATTTCAAATTTCGACATTCATATTTCATAGTTTAGTTAAACTCATAACAATATGTTGTTGAATGGTTTATATATATATGAATTTAGGATCTACGTGGATAATAAACAAAAATTTACATTTTAGTAGTGCTCACACACATTTAATTTTACATACGAAACTATAGAATTTGCTTAGAATATATATATTTTAACTAAATGGATGTAGGAGTTAAGTTAGATCGAAGTACTATAACTAAGTGGATCATTACTAAATTTCCTGCGAGTTGGGGTATAATATTACTCTTTAGGTATTGGATTTAGAAAGTAATAATTAATATAATAAAAATTATCAACTCAAAAAAAATTAAAAAGTGATATGTCATCCTATGCAAAGTGGTTCCAAATCCACTCTCCACCGTTTAGAATGAAGAGGATAGATGGGCGAACCTTCCTGTACAATTTGGACCGGATCCAATGGTGAATGGAAAAGATCCATGCCGGTGACTGTAACTGCCCTGGACATAAGTTTCCCGGAATAGTAGCCTTTCCTTTCCAATGGCATCTTTAGAATTCTTGTTTGCTATTATCATTGATTATGACGTGTTGCTTATGAAAACCTAATGTTTTGATGATAATGGACCTAATTTTTCAATTCATATCTTACATCTAACAAAAGTGCAGTCAAAGGTGGAGCTAAGAATTTTTTCCGCCCTGGCAAAGGCTACTAAGCAAATATATAGAGATTGTTTTACAAGATTAATCATTAACTCGTAGATATAAATTTATTGAGTTAACAATGAAGTTTCAATTCAAATACATAACATAAAATATAAAAATAAAATAAAATTTAAAGTACATAAAGATTAAAAAAAGAGTAAAAATAAACTACACTATCAAAGGTGCACCCTTTGATATTTTGTGGAATAGAATTCATTTATGATCGAATTTGAATTAATATATTTAGCAAGCTTTCGTTCAATGTAAATAATTATAAAATCTGTTAAGAACTCCTCTTTCATTTTATTACGAAGCACAATTTTAACATGCTTCATAGCTGAAAATGCTTGCTCTATGGTGGTAGTGGAAACAAGAAAGGAATAAAAAAACGAATTAAATTGTCAATCAAATGATGGTGTTTCGACTTATTTATTTCAACTAATCCTTTATATAATTTGCAAATGGTAGACATATTCTAAAAGCTTTTATGATGAATCACATCAATATGATAATATTATAGCTGAGATCTCAAATAATGCATCTCTTGTTTATTGAAATCTTCATGATGAAATTTCCCAAAAAGCTTGCAAATAATATCAACTTTAAATGAATAAAGTTGTCCTTAGGTTTTAAAACAGAGTTAAGTATAAGGATTTTCATTGTCCCATCACTGAATCTAGAACTTAACTCTTCCAACTGAAAATCTATTGTTAGGTTAAATATATCATAATGATAGTGTTGGTAAATTGTCATTGATCCTTGTTGTTGACATCAACATCTTGTAGCCTTTTTATACAAATCATTCATATGTGATATATCAATATCATATTGTGTGCAAATATATTACACATGTGCAAGGAGAAGATAAAATCTAGCATCTCTCAAAGTTCAAAGCAATGCTTTAGTAGTTAACACAAGATCCATTGTATTTAAGATATCACAATCAAACAACCACCAGTTTCTTTATGTATAGAGTTAGAAGACCTTTTTAAACCAAACTTTTAAGCATGATAATAGTTACATTGTGCATAACATGCATAAGGA
Source organism: Populus alba (assembly GCF_005239225.2). NCBI lineage: Eukaryota > Viridiplantae > Streptophyta > Magnoliopsida > Malpighiales > Salicaceae > Populus > Populus alba. The sequence goes on from NC_133284.1 coordinate 32,859,100, forward strand.
CAATCTCTAAGAAATAGAGCTTGTAGTCCATTACATGTGCCACACATATTACTTGAACCATCATACCCTTAACCTCGTATATTAAGGATATGCAAGTTATAGCGAGCATATCATACAAAAAAAAAGAGATTTTAGTGTTAAAGAAGTAGTATTTTAAATATGCAAAAAAACACTCTTATAAAAATAAAACACTAAATGTCAATAAATCTCAAAAAAATAGTCATTTGTTCTTTATTTGATGCGTCCTTAGCTTCATCAACCAAAATACAAAACTTTGCATCTCCAACTTTTTCACAAATTCTTTTCCTCACTTTGTTTGTGAGAATATGCAAAATTTCTTTTTAAATAGTCAGTGATGTTTTCCTTATATTTTTTGAAGCTTTTTCTAAGACAACATCATTAATGTTAACATTTATTTTCCTCATAAGTCTTATCATTTCCATAAAATTACCTTGATTACTAGAAGATGAAGATTCATCATGACCTTTAAATGCACTTGCTTGTAAGTTAAGTCGTTGAACATTTTCAATTGTTTTCATAAGTCACAATTGATTTTTCTGAACTTCTTTAGCAATTTAAGCATTCAACACTTATCAATACGTCTATTTGCTTTCATTAAATATTAAACAGATTTCGCCACATTATTATGTGGTGAAGTGGAACTTCCCACATGCATAAAAAAACACATCTAACACCATTACTAACCCTCTTATAACTTCAAAAAACTTTAGTAGTGAACATGGAATGACAATCTTTTTATTTTAAAAAAGAAAGCATGGAAAATAAAATATTGAATCCCTTGATATAAAGTGCTCTAACAAAGGATATTGATCAAACCAAGTGTATTGAAATCGATGATATTGTCTCCCTAATTCAGTCCTTAAATACTCTGGTAACTTGAGTTGATATAGACTCATTTTAAAATAAACTCTTCTAATTTCATCTTATTGATTAATATAATGTTGCCATAATGGGATCTATCTCCAAAAATCTTGTTTAAGAGTATTAACATCAATTTTAACTCTTTTAGATTTGGAAGGGGGTTTGTTATTATGATTTGATACATCAACATTGGATGGAGAATTTCCTTTACTGGTTAATGTTTGTTCACTTGGTTTAAAGAATAAAAATACAGTTTTTTCCTCTCTTGTTTCCTTGATTTTCCATTATAATTTATAACCTATTAAAGGTACACGGAGTGAGAACAAATACTAAAAACTAACTGATGATATGAATATGAATGATAAGATCTAAAGAGATAAAAAGACAGATGATTTGTTGTATCGATTGTTATTGGTTTATTGGGCAAAGCCACAAGTTTAGTAGACAAAGTAGCGGAGCTTTAAAAGCTAGTGTTTTCCTCTTATTTCTTGCCCTTTTTATTTAATTAATCTCTAATTCTTGCTTTCATGTTTAGTTTCTTTTTAAAACCTTTTTCTTTGTTTCTTATTTTTTTTTATGTTAAACCTAAAAATATATATAAGACCTGACTATGCTAGTTTTTGTTTTATTAGTAGAAGTTCTTTAATTTTGATTATGTAATATCCAACTAACCAAAGAACAATTTATTTATTTTTATTTTTATTCACAATATCCTTCTACCTTCATCGTGTCAAGAACAATGATGAATATTTAGAGATGTTTAGAACCAAAATCCAAATAGGCAATCAAGCTTATGACATTTCAACACCATAATTAAAATTCAAAAGGCTTATAAAAGTATTCATCTATAAGCAAACAGAAACCTTGCTAAGCTAAGCTAAGCATCTTAAGCCTCAACCACTTGGATATTAAAGTATAAATTTATTAAATTACCTTTAAATTTTGACTTAAAAGACAATAACAAAACATGCAGAACATTATTGTGTTGAATTGACTTTTCGACCAAAAATTTACAAAGCTAACACATTATTCCATTTCATTAATGTAAATTTTCTACCTTTTGTGGCTATGATTATGTTCCCATTTTGTACCTTTTTGTTGAAAACAACAGCTAGTGGTATTAACACATGAATTTTAAAGGCCAATCAATTAACATACCAATGCATATAAATAATGAAAACAATAAGTGCATTGAGCACTTATCTTTAAGAATCGAAAGGGTAAAAAAAGTAAAAAAAAAAGGGTAAAGCATTTAGATTGAAATATTGATAATTTTTTACCTAGGAAAATTTTCTAGCAAGGTATAAAAATGGCTTCTCAAAATTATAATTGCTCTTAGGCCTTAGCTGAAATCTCTTGCAGCAGGTTCTCTTAGTTGCAATGGTTTAGAAAAGGATTTGTAACCTATCTTTTATTATCCTTTAAATGTTTTTTTTTTTTTTTTTTTTTTGTAGAAAGTAGAAGGTAAAGTTTATATGGTGGATTGTTGGGCTTGTTTAGGATCTATAATGTTTTTACTTGGGTTATAGCCTACCTTAGCCTTATATTTTCCTTTGCCTTTAAATTCAATGTACTTGGGAATTTTCAAAGAGACCTTTGTTGAGCATGCTAAAACTTGAGTTGTTATATAAAAGCGTAAGTGTTTAAGGTTAAAGTGTTTTGTTATACTTGAGTTGATGAATTTCTTAGTAAATGATTTCTTGAAATATATTTGCATTTGGTTTTAGCTGGGCTGAATTTCATCCTAGGGAAAGCCAATCATGTTACTAATTCATCAAGTACTCAATTTATCAGTGGGGTTGTATTTTACATACAATTTACACCATGTCTGGAGAGGATGGGAGAGAGGAAAATAGAGAATAAATATCCACTGTAATGTTGTTTAAATACTTTTCTTTACTTTTACTTTGATTGGCACATTGGTTATTCAACCCATAAGATCTATATACAAGGTGTTCCAATAGTTTATTATAAATCATGAAAAGTAGAGTTACTTGTTAGTTTTTGGGCAACATTTATTCATTGTAATTTAACTAGAAATCCAACTAGAATCAACTTTATATCTTATATTTTCAGATCAATTCACAAGTTCAAGTAGAACCAAAGTTGTAAATATATTCGACTAGTGTGCAAATATGTTTAGTTTATCATAACAAGATTGTAGTTCAAAAATAATTAACATGGATCGATAGTTTATCATCACAAAGGCATGCTAAATGAAAGATATCTTAGGAAAGACTAGAGTTTATACATGTTTGAATATATAAATTCTAGAAGAAGAAGAAGAAAATACTTAAATCAATCATGCTTAAATTAAAACAAGAAAAATACTTACTTGTTGAAGCACTTTAAAGTAATGAATTTTTTGTTGTTGTTAATGATGAATCATTTGTCCTTGAGGCTTTATTATGCATCATTTGTACAACTAGGATGTATGCAATATGTCTATCAAGATTTCAATACCATCATCTTGATTTAAATGCACTTTTAAACTCAGATATTTGAATCAAAGAATATAAAACTCAAATATCTCTTAATAATATGAACATAAACTCTAGATTTAGAAGGAAAACCAAATGATAAAATGAGAATAAGATACTTATATTTGAGAAAGAGTATAAATATCTAAAAAATTACTGGTTTAAACTTGTTTTTCATCCTTTTTTTTATAATGGATTTCAAAAGCTAAAAAAATTAAAGAATTAATTCTTACTATTATCAAGCATTGATTAGCTAACATAAACCAATAATTAAATATAGTTAAATTAAGAGTTTTTGTAGTAGAAAAACTAAGAATTTTTTGAAATTAAATTTTCATTTATCTATAATTTATTTATTTAAAACCAATTTCCAAATATTCCTCCATGATTAATGTTCCATGCATGGTTGGCTGTTTTCCTTGCTTTTAGAAAAGAAATCATTACTGTTCCATGCATGTCCAATAGCTGCGTCCATAAATTTTTAGACACGACGGACTGTATTAATTTATACATGGCAAGGGCCTCTATGCTGGTAAAATTATACATGTTCATCCATTAATCATGGAAACGTGCATGCATATTCAAGAAGAGAAATTCCCACGTGAACAGAAAACATGCAATTTCCCTTCATGATATTGGGCTCCATTTCTACAAAAGGCACAAAGCTTAGTATAGGGTCCCAATGTTAAGGCCCAAATTTCTAAGCCCACTGGGGCAAAAGGTGCCAAACTATCCCAGCCACCTGAGATAGTTTTTATTTTCTTTTCTTTTTCAGAACCTGAAGAAAGTTTAATTAAGGGTTTCTGTTTGGTCAAGCTGGTGGATTTTCTTCTTATAGATTTAGATACTTATGATTTAAAAAATTAATTTATTAATTATTTATTTCTAATGGCCTCAAAAAATATATTTTATCCTATCTTCTTAAATTTATAGATCTATAATTTAGTTTTTTTTTTTTAATTTCATGTTCCTTTTCAATTTATTTTTAGTTTCTTGATAAATATAAGAAATAAGAAATAAATAGATGATGGAAAAATTTAATGACGATAGAAGACATTTTTAGGAAAAAAACAAATAAAGAGTGGTCTAAGTTGATTAGGAGGATATTTAACTATTTTTCATAAACCTAGACTAATTAATTAGCAAACTATATACACTAAGTCGTAATTTATTCTTCATTGCATATTCTTTTTCTTTCTTTCTTTCTTTTTTATCTTAGCAAAGATAATACAAAATATCTAGTTATAGTTTTAAAACCTGACCCAGCTAGACGGGTCGACCTGGGACCTGACTAAATCGGGCAAAATTGAAGAAAAAACAAGGAAAAAAAAACCCGGTGTGACCTGGTTCACTCGGCAAGACATGGTCAAAAACCTTATTGTAACCCGCTGATTTTTATTTTTTATTTATTTAGTAAAACGATGTTATTTTGATTTTGTTTTAAAAAAAATTAACCTAAAAACCTAGTGACCCTGTTAAAACTTGAAATGCAAGTCTTGGACTGGGTCATCCATCAAATCGAATCTAGAAACTATATTTCTAGCCACTTTTATTTTAGAGACGTGCCTCAAGACTTTAGGAAGTTGCTCTTCCAAGATGCTTCGTAAACGTTATGGTAAGTTTCAAGAATTCAAAACATTTTGAAGACGAGAGACCCGAAGAAATAGCTTTGAAAATCTCAAATGGTATTTGTTATAAAAACATACATGAGTAATACCACTTTTATTATTATAGTCATACAAAACTAGCTTTTTTATTTTAATAATAAGAATTTTATCATATCGAATTTGGCATATCAAAATTATTTTTTTTATTTAATTAAATCTTAATATACAAGAAATTATTTTGTGCAACCTCTTAGGAACTTAATTAATTAAATATTAATAAGAATCTTCACACCGTCGACCCTTGTAAACCTTGTGTTTTTTTTCCTTCTTTCTCAAGAAAAGGAGGAAAATAGCTTCAAAAAAAGCATCCCGATGGAATATTCTATTATTATCTTAAGAACTCATAATACTGACACCTTGGAAAATACTTCGAAAATGACCATTAACACAATATAAATCACACCCTCAACCTAGCCTACGCCAACAATATATTGCCACGTTCTCAACCTCACTAACCCTAATCCTATTAAATAAACCAGTGTTGTCCGCTTATAAATCACAAGTCCAAATTTTATGGTCAGTTTCACGAATTCATAGGCACGTCAAAACCCTTTCTCTCTCGAAGCCTCTCTCACCCCCTCTGTCCATCTATCTTGTCGCCGCCTCTATCACTCACCATGCCTCGCCGAAGCTCTGGAGGTCAGATTTTTACGTAGATCTGTTAATTCTTTTCCGGGTTCTGTTCATTTTTATGTGTTTTTGTGTTTATTTTTATTCGTTGTTTTAGACTTGAGAAAACGTAGCCAGATAATACAAATTTAAATTCTCCGTTTTTTTTTTTTTTGGTGACTAGAGAGGCTGTGTTGTGTTGATTATATTTGTTTAGTCATGGTTTTTATTTTCCTTTTTTACAGCATTTCTTTTTTGTTTGTTTTCTAATTTGTGAAAGTTAATGTTGAGCATAAAGTTCGTTCCTTTTTATCTGTTTAAATCTTGCAAGATGCTTAATTGGTTTGGTTTCCATATTTTTGTTGATACGAGTTAGTGGGTGGTTTGGTTTTCATGTTTGTAAAGACTGTTGCGTAGAGGTAGGATTGCTTTTTAAATAATTTTGCTCAATTCTCATTGCTTAGTTAATATTAAGCATAAGAACTTAGGCACTTAGATGTTGGTGCTTGTTAGCTTTTAAATTTTTTTGGTTGACGTGATTGATTCATTTGTTGAATACCCATATATATTCCGTTACTGATTGTTGTTTTGGATAATCATTTGCGGGTTTCCAATCGTTTAGTTTATGTATTATGTGATGTATTTTTTTTTATCAATTGTGCAACTTGTCATCCAGCTTCTTATTTACATGTAATCCTATGCTTTTTGCAGGAAGATCTGCCCGCCCAGCTCCTCGACCTGCCCGAGCTCGCAGCCCACCTCCCCAAACAGGTAATGCTACTCTGCAGAGTATTGCACAATAATTTGAAGATTGCAAGACATTCTAGGTGCACACAGGAACAGATCCATGTATCACATTTAGTTTGGATTGAGGGTTTTCCATGCAATTTACCTTCTCATCTTAAATTTGGTGTTGCCTTTTTAAAGCGTAACTTTGCCTTAACTTCTTTTTGTGTGCGCTCGCGCGCATGTGTTCTGATGCAGTTAACCATGCTCCTCCACCAGCTCATGCTCAGAGCAGCGGTGGTGGATCAATTCTTGGAGGCATTGGTTCAACCATTGCTCAGGGTATGTGAAAGATAGATCATTGCTTTCCTGGGATTGAAACCCTCTCTTTCATGTTATTTCTTGGTCATGTTATGTTTATTTGAATTAGCATAAGCCTGATTCTTCTTATAACAGGCATGGCTTTTGGCACTGGAAGTGCTGTGGCACACAGAGCTGTAGATGCTGTGATGGGTCCTCGCACTATTCAACATGAAACTGTGGTCTCTGAGGCTGCAGCCGCCGCAGCACCCACTCCAAGCAGTATGGGTGGTGCTGATGCATGCAATATCCACACCAAGGCATTCCAAGATGTATGTACACTTTTCTTGTTTGGTTACTTATTTGCAAAGATTAGCAATGTAAATCAAGTAATTAATTATCTTTGTTAATTTCTGGTATTGCCTGGAGGATGGTAGACGATGACTCCAAAATTTAAAAAATGCAGTTCTGAACTGCTACATCCCTTAACCTCACTCCTGATTTGTGTTGTGATTTTTAAAAATAACGTAGTTATGATGTCTAGATGCCATAGAGAATCCAATGATTCCTTTGATAAGATCCTCGACATATAGTGACATGAATCCACAAGAATAGATCTTTTTGAGCTGGCTCATTGTTAGAACTATTTATTGAAAATAGAGTTCAGACTCTTCCAAGAAGGGATACTTCTCTTTACAAAATGCGTATGATTTTTATTTTTGTTCCCTTTCTTGGATTTTTTTTGTGCTATACACAAACTCAGGTTGTAAACTGCTCCTGCATTTGACATTAGTTTCACCTGTCTTCTTTGCAGTGTGTGAACAACTTTGGAAATGACATCAGCAAGTGCCAGTTCTACATGGACATGTTGACCGAGTGCAGGAAGAACTCAGGCTCCATGTTGGGTGCCTAAGTGTTGTCGCTTTGCTTTGCCATGAAATGGAGCATATGCTTTTAACTAAATTTCTATCATGATCTATCCATGTGATGATGAAGCTGCTGCTGTCCATTTATGATACATTTAATAATTTTTGTGGTTAACTACTGGACTTGGAGGACTAAGTACTGGACCTTTCCCAGTTATTATTTGAACCAGGTTCTCAGATTGCCTTTCCAATATCAACTGCATATTCATTTGACTGAATGGCAATGGCTGGTCTTGAATAACAAAGATGGACACTGATTCAGTAATGACTTCTGTTTTCCTTTTTTTTAATTGTTCAGGTATTTTTGAAATATTATCACTGAAATACTAAAGAAATTTGACATCAACACTTGTAAAGTTAATTTTTACCAACAAATTACGACAGGTAATTTAAGACTGGGGATCGTATGAACATGAATTAATATGTTATAGATCAAGAGTCTTCATTTCTGAATCGAGTTATAATTGTAGGTTGATTTCAAGAATGTTGATTTAAAGATAAAGTGTAAAAAGCTTATAAAGTTCCAATTAGAATTCAAATTGTAGAACGCAAATCTTTACAAGCTAAAAATTCCCAACGGTTTTAAACTGTTTTCTGTCTCTTGCATGCGCGTCTCGCTAACTCTAGACAGTATGAACAATCTGAAATTCTGTGTGTCAACTATAGCGAGGATATATGTCCTCTTCCATAAATTCTCCAACAAGAAAACTGTCGCCTGCTGTGCTGTTGAATCTGTCCGGTCTCGTGAGGTTGCCGGCCTTGGAACCAGTCTTACAACCACAAACTCACCGGACAACTGAACTATTGCACCATCGCAGAATTCACAACGTTACAGGGATTGCACCTGTTTAATGCGTTTAAGTTTGTTCATATAACTGCTGGTTCTGAGTGTGTTGAATGATCAAACCCAAAAAGACTCAAAGACGTGCAATAACATAAGAGAATCAGGTCGATCATTGATAAGGATTATGAAGATGGTAATTTCTTGCAATTAAGCATCATCCATAATATAATTCTAACATATGAGAATCAGGTCAATCATTGATATCTCCCACTGCTGACAACACTGCATAAACAATTTTGGACCCTTAAGAAACTTCTCTTCTTTCAAATCTTTTTAACAAAGACTAGATAAAAAATTATACTAGATGGGTGGAATAATATATAAGATGAAGATATCATAATATGCTTTATTTCACCTGATGATGGATGGGGATTTATTAGCCTTTTATAATAATAATAATATACTTAGTTTGCCCAAGCCTATTTTAACATCATCCCAAAACCTGAATGGGCTTGGAAAACATGATTTAGACCTAAAATCATGGACATGGATTTTGAATCCATTTTCAGCATCCTTATGGGCTTGGTTATGATGCGTGAGCTCAAGTGCTAGGCCCACACCCAACACCCTTTAGGCTCAAGCATCATGTCCTACCCCAATCATTATACACGTGCCTAGCATATCACAGGCTCTAGCCATGCATTGGAGCTCAGGTACATCACTAAACTTTCTTAGGCTTGATGTGTATTCCAACTTCTTTTGGGCCTGACTTTATGGCCTAGGCTCACCCACCTTTTCTTCTCGTTAATATTTGTTGGGGATATTTATCCTTCATGAATACATGTGTAAGAGATTTGTGTCCCTCTTTTAGGGATATTTGTCCTTTATTAATATTACAATGGTGTCGATACACGATGTTGCTCGGTGGCTCCAATTTTTTTAATTAATAAAAAATTAATTGGGAAAATGAAGATTTTATTGAAGTCACAATCTAGTAATTTGATGGAACTATAAATCTCAAATTAGACATTGGTTTCAGAGATTTAGGTACTAAGTTAATTATGATTAAATGAAGGTAGACACTACCCTTAAATTATCCTTTCAAGTGAAAGGTTACCCTTACTTGTGTTTTTATTTTATTTTATTTTATTTAAATACTATAATATTTTGAGCTTATTTGCAATTTGTTTTTTTAAGGGTTAATGTCAGTCCCTAAAAATAAAATACATGTCAAAAATGACATCAATCCTTAAAATCAGAAGACTCATCGAAATGATGATGTTTAATCCTAAGAAAGAGAGTTACGTCCAAGTTGTAAAAAGAAACAATGGACATAATTCATATTTGTTTTTTAAAACTTTTGATATTGGTAAAAAAAAAAGAAAAAGAAAAAAAATGCGTTGACAAATAACTTTCATTCCTAAAAATGAAGATTATGTTGGAATCGCTAAAAATAGGCATGACCCATATTTGACAAATGAGCTTTGGACCCACCCACGCTAACGAGATAAATTAGGTGTTAGGCCCGCGTCGTCATTCTTTATATTTATTTTGGATATTTTACAAAATACAAATATATATATATATATATATATATATATATATATATATATATATATATATATATATATATAAAACATAGATACATGTATAGAAAAATACTCCTTGAAGTCTCTAAAATTACATGAGTATCATTATATAGAAAAAAGACTAAAATACAATTGAACTTCCCTAGAAGTGATGAAATACCCCTAGTGGCATGTGTAGCTCACGTGCGCCACTGCTGGAGGGGGAATTTTTTGGCGAGACTCCAAGCCAAAAAGGGCAGATTCTGGTATATCTTAGTGAGAGGATTCTGATAATGGTGGTGGTTGTGGCTGTTGATAGTTGACGGGAGAAAATCAACAGTTTGAGGTTTTGGGTGGCTGAAGATGCCACGACCTTGTTTGCGAAAATATTAAGGAGTGAAGTCAACAAAAAGCACTGGAGTTTGCTTGCAAAGGAGGAGATGAGTCTTTCTGTGGTGTTTTGGTGGCTTGATGTGGCCTGAGTTGTGAGATCTAAGGAGAGAGAGAATTGTCAGCGATATGAGAGAGAGTCTGTAAGGTTTGCTACTGTAAGGATGTGAGCATGGCAAACTAGTGCACTCGAAGCTTGTGAACAGCTGGATCACTTCTAAATTGATCCTTTGACTATGGTTGGCTTGATCTGAAAATTGATTTGATAGTCCTGATTGATAGATTTTGGCTTCGATGTGATAAGGTACATCGAATGCTTGGTACACCAGGTGACATGACAAGATAAGATCTAAGAACATATTTCTTTTAAGGGTTGAGATGGATTTAGGTTTTAATTCAATGTGGTAAGCGCTATTAAATCATATCTAATTAAGGATTTAGATCTAATAGTATTAAATCTAATAGTTAGGATATTCTTTGTATTTTTTGAATTGTTTCTTTTTTAAAATCAATATCTTACTATTGTGAAGAAAAACTAAAATATAGTATATTAGAGTTCTTAAGCTTCCTTTCTTTTCTTTTAACTTTGCATAGGAGACGTACAACATTTATTTTTAGAAAACATGATAAGAGACACGAAGCATCTTGAAGAAAATTTTCACCTAAAATCAACTGCTACATATATATATATATATATATATATATATAGGGGGTAAAACTAAAAACTCAAATCAATATTAGAAAATTCATGTATTAGCTAAAAATCAATTTTGATTTCAGAAAAATTAATTTTAATCACCTTTTTAACTATTAGCGGTTATTGTAGTCGAATGGAGATTTTGTTGACCAAATACAAATTCTCAACAATCCAATTGATATTCAATTTCAAACAATCTCATATGGCTTACCATCCCATTATCATTTGCATCCATAATGATGAGAATATACTTGATTAAGGCAATGGAGATGATCGAGTAGATAATTAGAGATAACACTCTAATTATACTATCATTGTTCTTAATGGCCGACGCTATCAGGAAAAAAATCCCCGGATAACACTTGAAAAGTAGACATGCCCAGATCCCTTGTCAATGCTGTCAGGAAACAATCCTTGGATAACACATGAAAAGCAAACGTGCCTAGATCCTTTGTGCATTGCAAGGAGAGCTTATTGGAGAAAGACTAATTATTAGTCGTTTCTATAGCTTCAAATATCTTATATGTAAAGGATTAATTATGCCAATATTTTAGTAGAAAGATATGCAATCCTTATAGGATAAAGATTGTCAGTTTTCCTTGCAATCTTAGACTTTTATTCTGTATTGTACTCCCGTTTCTGCTTTGTATATATATGATACATCACATAATAAAGCACGATGTTCTTGTGTTTTAAAGTAGCAACTTTGTTTCCAGTTTGTTGGTTCTCTATTTTTTTTTCTTTATGGTATCACAGTAGGTTTCGATTCACCTGTGTTTTGTTTAAAGTTTTTCTATGGAAGACTCTTCTAAATATGTTGGTGTTGATGACATCAATAGATCTTCTAACATTTCAAAAGGAAAACAAAATAATCCAAACCAATGTCTAGGCTCAGTATTGTTGAATGAGCTCAACTATCTTTCATGATTGCTCTTGGTGGAAGGTACAAACTTGGCTATGTTAATGGCTATATCAAAGCCCCTGACCCTTCCTCACAGAACTATGAAGCATGACAATGCAAGGATCAACTTGTTATGTCTTGGTTACTCAATTCTATGGAGAATAATATTGCTAAAATATTCAGCTATTCAGCATCTTTAATAGATTTCTGGGAGGTTGTGAAGGAAATGTATGGAAATCAAAACAATGCAGTTCATGTCTTTCAAATCAAAAGGGATCTTGCTAATCTACAACAAGATAACAAGACTTATGTGTAATTGTTTGGAATTCTAAAAGGTATGTGGAGTGAACTTGTATTATATCATCCTTACACTATTGATATTGCAGTATAACAAGATAAGAAATACAAGATATTTCAACTGTTATCCAGTCTTGGTTCAAATTATGAAGACCTTTGAAGTCGAGTTCTTATGAACTCTGATTTTCCATCCCTTGCAAATATATGTGCTACAATACAACGAGAAGAAGCTTGCAGAAAGATCATGAATCCAAAGCCAAGAATCACCTTGCCAGAAACTCGTGTCTATGCTGCTATCAGACATATAAAGAGTAACAAATCTTGCAAAGGAAAGCGACTAGATTTGAAGTGCACTTATTGTTATAATTTTGGACACATAATCGGGCGGTGTTGGAACCTTCATCCAGAATTGAAGCCTAACTTTGAAAAGGAAAAGGGACTTCAAAAGGGTTATAAACATAGTTTTGAAACCCGACCCGGTCATCGACCCGGTCTGGTGATCGGGTCACGGGTCAGATGGGTTGACCCGGGTTGACTCGGGTCAACAAAAAAAAAACACCTAATTTTACATAAATATTATTGCTTTTACAAAATAAATGAATAATTTATATAATTTTAAAAACTAATGAATTAGTTTATTGACTCGTGCCTCAATTTAATATTATTTTTTAATTTATTTCTGGGCAATCTTTTTATATTATTTACCATTTAAAAAATAAATAAATTTAAAACCAACATAAAATGGATTTTAGGAGTAATTAACTAGTTTTAAAACTAAGAAGAAACTATTCTTTTTATCTTGCAAATTAAAAGAACTAATTTATAATATAAATGTCATGCCCCTTTCACTTTTTGGAGCAAAGCGTAATGAATAACACTGTAATGCGTAATCGAAGACAGCCATTCATAAGTGATTCTTCCTTCGTGCTCAACAACCACCCCAACTGGAAGAACAAAATAGCCATGTACAGACGCAATGAACAAGCTGTACAATAGAATCGTCAATCGCAGATCAAAGGATCACCATCGCTCCGTTTCTCAATCAATGGGTCCGTGAAGGGCAACCCATCAACAAAATTTATTTCCATGAACTCATCATGGGGCTCCAGTCTCACAAAGCGATATGCTCTTGCTCTTGAGTTGTAAGTGTATATTTGTGTGTAGTGAAATGGGTTTTTGAGAAACAACAGTTGTTAAGATGTCTTCTGCTCCTCAGCAATTGAAATTAGTCTTTCGTTAATTAGATTTTTCTCTATGAGTTTGTGTCCCCAATTCTGCATCGTTGTTCTTGATCGTTTGTGTCCCCAAACGATGATACTTTAAACTCTTCAGCCGGGTTTAACCGGGTGCCCCGGGTCCCGAGTCCCGAGTTGACCTGCTGGGTCGACCGGGTTTCACCGGGCCATCTCCTAAGCAGGTTTTTACCTATATCCGGACCGGTCCCAGTCCCGGGTCCCGGGTCGACCCGTCGGGCCGGTCCGTGTTTTAAAACTGTGGTTATAAACATAGAGCTCACATTGCTGCTTACTCTACTGATGAGGGGTTAACCCGACTGCCTTTCTTAATGATTTTGCTACTTATTTTAATGAAAAAGGTGATACTAGCTTGACATCCTTAAGCAATTCTGATTTTATGGCTCTTTTTAGTAAGTTTGCTGGCTTTCTGGCAAACGATGCTCATCTATCACAAGAGAATTTAGAAGGTATTTTGACTGCTTTAGCTGCTAGCACCATGCATAATTTTTGGGTCATTAATTCGGGTGCCTCTAATCACACAACAAATAAAATGACTAGCTTACACCATTTCAAAAAAATAACTACTCCAACTCATATTTTTGTTGTAAATGGAAAACATGTCTCTATCAAAGGTAGATGGAAATTTAAATTGCTCTCTGAAAATGTGGTGTCTTTGGTTTTATATGTTCCATGCTTTCCATTCCAATTGCTTTTTCATTAGCAAGGTCACTCAAACACTAAATTGTTGTGTTATATTTAACTCTCACCGAGTTTTTTTTTAGGACCATGCCACCAAAAGAACAATTGGTGAAGGTTTTTTTTTTTTCAAGGACTTTATTATTTTTCAAATAATTCTAAAAGCAATAAGCGACCTCAAATTTATGCTCTTTTTTCCTTTGGTCAGGATTAATTTTTATAGCATCAATATTTAACCATCCCTCCAAGAGTGTTCTTATAAAATTAATGCCTAGTCTAGATGCTAGAAACATCACCTGTGATACATGTCATCTATCCAAATCCACCAGACTACCTTTTTCACCTTCTTTGTTTAGAGCTAATGAGATGTTTGAACTTGTATACTCTAATGTTTGGGGACCAACTATTGAATCCTTTGATGGTTATAAGTATTTTATTACTTTTGTTGATGATTTTTTTCGTGTGACCTGGATATACCTTTTAAAATTCAAAAGTGAGGTTGTTGATGTTTTTAAAGATTTTTATATGTTAGTCATTACTCAATTTTCTATGAAATTTAGAATCCTTATATCTGATAATGGCACCGAATACATGTCTAAAAAATAACACAATATCTAGCTTTTCATGGCATTTTACATCAGTCTAGTTGTGTTGGTACACCTTAATAGAATGGGGTAGCTGAATGTAAAAATAGAGATCTGTTAGAAAAAACTCGAGCCTTGATGATACAAATGCATGTTCCTAAATTCTTTTGGTCTCAATGAGTATTATCTGTTGCATATATAATTAATCAGTTACCTAGCTGAGTGTTGCTTTTTAATTCACCACTTGAAGTTTTGCAAAAACAATCACCTGATGTATCTTATTTAAGGTTGTTCAACTGCATATGTTTTGTGTATATTTAGGCTTCAAATTGTGACAAACTTGATACAAGGGATGTTAAGTGTATTTTCTTAAGATATTTTTCAACCAAGAAGGGTTATAATGTTATCACCCTTATTCCAGAAAACTATTCATATCAAGAGATGTTCAATTTGAAGAAACTACTCCATATTATGATAAGATAAGTCAGTAGACATCCTGAAAAGATATGTTTCCTCTGCCCTATCCGGCTCCTGGAAATATAGTTTCTCCTTTAGCCTTACTTCCTCCTACTAGCAACACCTCATTATCAACCACTTATGTGTTTTCAGGTAAAAGGAACTTCGGTCCAATTATTTTAGAATCTGAAAATAGTCATGAACACTCTGAACCCAATGTAAATTCTGGTAGCAATATTTCTGTGTCTACTGCAGATGCTTCTTCTAGCTCAAGGGCTGTCAATCATGCCAATTCTAGTGGTAGTATTTTTATGTCCACTGCAGGTCCTTCTAGCTCAAGGGTCATCAATCTTATTATGGTTAATCCTAAAGGTTATCCCTTTAATGATCAATCTGAATTGGATGCTCATGTTATTCTTTACCACAGACTCGCAAAAATCCAGTTCGTAATCGTGCTCCTTCAATTAAAATGCAAGATTTTGTAACTTTTGCAGCAAGACATCCTATTCCAAATTCCCTTTCATATCAACGACTCTCACCTGCTCATATTGTATCTAATGTTCATGAGCCATGAAATTTTCAAGAAGCTAATTCTCAAGATGAATGGAAACATGCCATAAATGATGAACTTCTAGCTCTTGCTCAGAATCAAACCTGGAGTATTGTCAAACTTCCTAAAGGAAAACATGTTGTTGGCAGCCAGTGGGTGTATAAAACTAAGTTTAATTCTGATGGCACCATTGACAGACACAAGGCACGTCTTATTCAGGGTTTGACTCAAACCTTTGGAGTAGATTACAAGGAAACTTTTGCTCTTGTTGCAAAGATGAACATTGTTCGTGTTTTACTATCAGTTGCCATGAACAATGGATGGCTAATATGTCAAATGGATATAAAAAATGCCTTCTTGCATGTGAATCTTGAGGAAGAAGTCTACATGAAATTGCTTTTTGGTCATTCTCAAGCTTTAGATCCTACCTTTGTGTGCCGACTTCACAAATTGCTTAATGGTTTGAAGCAATCTTCACATACTTGGCATACTCAATTAAGTATTGTTCTTGAAGAACTTGGTTTCAAAAGGAGTAATATGGATTCATTCTTATTCGTTCATCTTGAATCTAAGGAAACATTGGTGTTTCTTATCTACGTTGATGATCTTATTATTTCAGGAAATAATAGTGAGGCTATATCACATCTCAAGGCCACCTTACAACATTGTTTCCCAGTTAAAGATCTTGGCAGATTGAATTATTTTCTTAGAATAGAAATGGTTGCTTCTCGTAAAGGGTTATTTCTTAATCAACGCAAGTATGTTCTTAATTTACTCAAGGATGCTGAAATGATGGATGTCAAGTCTGCCCCTACTCCATTGGACAATAAATTGTAGCTTGCCATAAATAGTAAGCCTCTTCAGTCTATCAATCACTACCAACATCTTGTAGGTAAGCTCATTTACCTTACTATCACGTGACCTGATATAGCCTACATAGTTAGTCTTGATAACCAATTCATGCATGCACCTACTGTTTTCCATTTGAGTATTGTCAAGCAAATCCTACGTTATCTAAAGGGCTCTATTGGATGTGGAATTATCATGGCTAAAAACTGTCGCACTCAGATAATCAGATACAGTGATTCAAATTAGGTTAGCAATGCTATTGATCGCAAGTCAAGCACTGTCTATTGTATGTTTGTTGGCGGTAATCTTGTCTCCTAGCGTAGCAAGAAACAACATGTCATTGAATGTTCTAGTGTCGAATCTGAATACCATGCAATGACATCAGCTGCTTGTGAGTTAATTTGGCTTAAAGGTCTCCTATCTGAACTAGGTTTTCCAAATAGCATCCCTATGACCTTGTTTTATGACAACCAAGTTGCCATGCATATTGCAGTTAATCTTATGTTTCACGAAAGAACAAAACACATTAAGGTTGATTGTCATTTTATTCGTCAACAAGTTTAGTCTAAAATTATCCAAACTCATTACACACACAGTCATGATTAGCTTACTGATATGTTCACCAAATCTCTAACCTCTGCTCGCTTCTACCGGTTGTTGTCCAAGCTTAGATCAATCAATCCCCTTGATCCAGCTTAAAGGGGAGTATTGGAAGAAGACCAAATATTAGCCAATTCTTTAGCTTCAGATTTCTGATATATAGAGGATTAATTATGCCAATATTCTAGGAGAAATATATGCAGTCCTTATAGGATAAAGATTTTCGGTTTTCCTTGCAGTCTTAAACTTCTATTTTGCTTTGTACTCTCGTCTCTGCTTTGTATATATATAATACATCACATAATAAAGCACAGCAGCTCGATCTGTTTCCAGTTTGCTGGTTCTCTGTTCTTTTTTCTTTATAATGGCACCCATCCCGGTGCTTGCATTTTAATTTAAAATGACACAAGTATTCGTGCCATGTAATTGTTTATTAATTTGTTAAATGATAAAATGAAGTGCTTGATTTCCAAAATAATTAATTACCAATTCCTGATTCCAACTCGTAGGAATTAGCCAGAAAACCTTTTAAATACCAGACGACCGCGTATTATACTGCCGCGCTCCACCATAACCAAATGATCACGTTATAAATGTGAATTATATTAATCCATTCGGTCACCTTTTTGAATTAGTGCATGGATCATTCAGTTAATTTACAGCTTGCTTGTGTTGGCTCCTGATATATCTGTTTTCATGTGTTGTATTGTGCACTCCTTATTAGTGAAATCACTTAAATTAAAATCATTATTAAATTCATAAATTGAATTAAATAATTTCTAAAAGATTTTGAATATTTTATTTAAAAAGCTAAATGAATTGTTTAATAAATAAATTATTTCTTAATTTGAAATATACATAAATATAAGAACAAAGCATAACATCACATATTTTTAGCTAATAGAACTACTAAATAGCTCAACTAACTGTAGTAAAGAGGTAAAAATTAATTACGAGAAGAGAATATTCATAGTTCAACTTGTATTTTTAAATTTACATTTGTACTTGCAAGTATACAATTGATTGTAGAGTTTAAATTTACTAGCTCTGTTTTATTATTTAACTCTTAAGAGTGACTATGCAGGTCATATTTAAAAATTTATCCATTAAAAATAAAACTACTAAATAAATTGCTGGATTTATAAAATAATACGGCTTACTGCTGAGTGTCCAGTGTTCAGTGCCGTGGTCGGAAGGCATTGAATTTGTACGGTCAAGCTAAAGAAAACGAGTCAAAAGCTTGCTTAAAAATATGGTTATAATTATTTTTTAAAATATTTTTGATTTAAAAATATATTAAAAAAATATATTTTTTTATTTTTTAAAATTTATACACTCAAGGTAAAGAAAACGAGTTAAATCAAAGATGCCATCAAGCCCAGTACTCTCGGATTTGAATTGAGAATATTAAAGAATACTAATGGGAGGTCAAATTGAAGCTCCCCTGCGTGACCCTCAAGGGATCTAGCATCCTCTTTTTGGACGGTGAGGTGCCGAACTAACACTGCCATACATTTTGTTCACATTCGGGATTTCTTGTCGAATCTTTCCGCTTGAATAAGAACTTCGGAGTAGTAGGATAAAAAAACGAGAAACCATGTCCCAAGAATCTATGCTTCGTTGCAAAATACCCATTCCATTTAAAACTAATTGCTTGAAATTTTGACAACTTGCGGTTTGTTTTGATATATTTCTTTTTAAATAAAAAATATTTTTCTATAAAAAAAAACACGGCATTATTACAAAGACACAGAGAGTCTTGAGCTCAAGTTCTCAAAATATTCCTTCCAAAAATATTTCTTCTTTACAAGTCAGTCTATTTTTTAATGAAAATAAAAACTCTAATCAAAATCAACCCTTGAGAAAGTTGATGCACAGTTTCTTCCATGCCTCCCTATCTGGTTCCCGTTCCCTCCACATTTGCCTTTATCTCGTCAGCATGCGAGTGCTGCATAGAAAATAGAAAGGGTCAAGAATTCAATCCTGATGATTATAGATCATGCTTGGTTAAAAAAAATTAACGATGGGGATCCATATTAACGCAATTGGACATGCTACGTACGAGGCACATACATTCCACTATAAAATCACGTTGGAGAAGACGGTCAATCAAGTGGAGGAGAATGTCTTCGGTGTACTCAGGAACATTTACATACACCCTAAAACTCCTTTACCTAGTATATTACAATAGTTTGCAACACGTACCAGTAAAAATATAAAAATAATTAATCATGGAAGGTTACTTGGTGTGAGCAAGTTCATTTATCTATGGCATTCGATTACCAAGAGCATCTCGGGCAATTTCACTGCGGGGAAAAAATAATGGATGTCATCCCTATATCCCATGCGCACCCTGAGATATGGCACGTCCAGTCCTTCCCCCCGATGCACGACACGGTATCTAATCAAAACCATTAAACAATCTCTCAGAGCGACAAGCAAGACGAATTGTTGTTTAAAAATAATTGTGACTATAGAAAGTGTATGGAATTGCAGTAAGAAGGCACCATAGCTCTCGTAAGCATACACGGTTAGTTCAATACAAACACTAACAAAAACAAAAAAAAAAAACCAAAAGACTCAAATTTGTCCACCTTCGAATCTTTTTTTTTTTTGGTAACCCTAGGTGTCCGGGCCAGCTTGCATACACCACAACTAATCCCAGGACTCAATGAACATCCTGCAAGCCCAATGAACAAGTAAGACACTGCAAGGGTGACAGGATACACATAGAGGATCGAACCCGGAATGTTCGCAAGAATTGAACTTACGGTTGACCATAGCAGCTAGGCCCTCAAGTGTTCCACCTTCGAATCTTACACTAGTTAGCGATGAAGTTATCCACAAAATTAAGTACAACATGTGTCCGTTCTATGTGGACTCTTCTCATAATATTAATTACATGTCACAACAAGACTATATATACTAAAAGTACAACATGTTTATTTTTAATGTGAGAAATATAAAACATGCATATAGAATAACAGATTAAAAAAAAAATCAACTTACATACCGTACTTGCATATAGAAAATAAATTTGAAGATGTAGATTAATGTAAGAATTAATCCTTTAATATTAAAACAATTTATTATCCCTCATATGGTGCTAATATATAGTATGATTGTAATAATATTTCTCAAGGACAAACAATAATAATCAAAAAACCAAATTTTATATGTTATCATTTATCTATATATTTTTCAAAACCTTGTGAGCTACTATTTCAATTTAGTTAAATAGATTTTTAAATAGACATAACTTTCTAGTAAAAGATAAGGAAGCAAGAAAATCTCACGAACCATTGACAATGAAAAAGAAATGGAGTAATAAATCAATATTAATTTACCTCTTGTCTAAAGCGAATACCTAGAATTTTTTTCTTGATAAAATCTAGTTTTTTTAACAGATTCAAAAGTTTGCAGATCTAAACATCATTACCATGAGCATCATTCTAGCTTCTAGTGATCACAAATTACTAAAAGAACTAGTTAAATCCATTAACACAACAATTAAACTCAGCCCATCCACTTCCATTGAAGGCAATAAGGATCAGGCTAAGACTAATTCAAGTGTATCTCAACCTCCCTAGTTTATCTCCAACTCTTATGTGTAGCCTTCCTACTCTGGTGTATGTAGTTATTCTCATATTATAAATACAAGACCTTAACATGTGTTATGGTAAGGCAGTACATAAATTTATATTCTATTATATGGTATCAGAGCTCCCCTGACTTGCATCAAATTCCTTTTCCCTTTCTCACAATGTCTACTGTAACAACCTCTTCCACCACTCAAACATCACCTTTGGTCTTCTTCACCAACTTCAATCCTGTTAAACTCACTCGAGGCAACGATCCTCTAGGGCTCCCTCAAATCATTCCTCATCTCAGAGGTGAAAACCTCTTCGAGTACGATGATGGCACTACCCTCCCCTACCATTTACTATCTTTTCCACCATTGATGGTGTTACCACCACTTCTCCAAATCTTGCCTTCTTACAATGGACTTTGCAAGATCAAATCATTCTTGGTGCAATCAATTCAACTCTCACCGAAAAGATGCTTACCCATGTTACACGGTGCACCACCTCTAGATCTACTTGGATAATATTGGAGTCGTTATTCACATTCCAATCTCGAACACGCACCATGCAAGTCCACTATCAATTAGCCACCTCAAAAAAAGGAAGCTCCTCCGTCGTTGACTACTTTCAGCGGTTCCAATCTATCACCAACTCTCTGGCTGCCGTGGGTCAACCCTTTAATAATTTTGAAATGTTGGCTTTCCTACTTGCTGGACTAGGCCCTGACTATGATCCTATTATGACATTGGTTATAACTCGAGCTAAACCCTTCTTCGTGGAAGAGATCTACAACCATCTCCTCTCCCATGAACTTAGACTTGAGCACCATTAGTCCGTTATTGACCTCTCTGTCACTAGGGCACACTATACAACCCGTGGAGGAAATTTTTTTCGTGGCTCTCGTAGCGGCTAAAATTCTATCCTTGGAGCCTTACCTTCTGGACGGGGGCCTTCACGTGAAAATTCCAACTGGTAGTCATATGGTAAGGAGCACAACACTCATTCCTAACCTAGTTGGGGCTCTTCATCTTGCCAAGTTTGCCAAGTTTGCAACTGTGTGGGCCACATCACACTTGATTGCTACAACCACTACAATGAGTATTTATCCAGAGACTCCACTTAGCTCCTGCAGGCTTATCTCCCCTTCCCATGACCTTAACCTCAATTGGTATCCAGACTCCGGTGCGACTCATCACGTCACCTCCGACATGACCAATCTCAACCTCAAAGCTAAGGAATTCCATGGCTCCGATCAAATACAAATCAAAAATGGTAAAGGGTTGTCCATTCATCATATTGGACACACCCGTCTCTTTTCTCTAACTCTTCAATTTTACCTTTTTAATGTTCTCCATGTTCTAAAAATTTCCAAAAATTTACTATTTGTAAATAAATTCATGACTCATACTAATACTTTCTTTGAATTTCACCCCGATTATTTTCTTTTGAAAGATAGAAGTTCAAAGAAGTTGCTACTCCACGACCCAAATAGTCATGATCTCTATCAATTTCCATTCCGCAATAATAAGCCCTCCCCTTCTGCTTTTATTAGTGAATGTGTCTCTCTTTCTCTGTGGCACTCACAGTTTAGCCATCTTTCATTTAAGCTGGTCCGAAAAATCATTTCCTCATTCAGGTTTCCAGTTACCATTTCTAAAGTCACTGATCCATGCTCTGCATACCTCAACTCCAAATCCAAACAATTACCATTCTTCACGTCTCTCTCCTGCTCCACTTGTCCTTTAGAGCTCATTTATACGAATGTTTGGGTCTTACTCCCATTTGCTCTAAATCTGGCTGTAAATACTATGTTATATATATATATATATATATATATATATATATGATTTTAGTCGATACACTTGGTTATATCCCATTTCTTGTAAGGGTGATGTCACTCGTATTTTTTAAAATTTTAAAATTTATATTGAATGCGTCTTTAAAAAAAAATTTGTGGTCCAATTTGATTGAGGTGGTGAATACTATCCCTTTCACACATTTTTCAATCTTTCGGTATCTTCCATCATGTCTCTTGCTCGCACACACATCAACAGAACAACAAAATTAAGCGCAAACATCGCCACATTGTCAAAACTAGACTAGCCTTACTTTCTCACGCAAAATTCCCTCTCCTATTTTGGGACGACGCATTCTCTATGACATGCTACCTTATTAATCACATGCCTACCCCTATGCTAAAAAAACTCACCTTTTTAGACTTTTTTTCATCGTGATCCTGATTATTGTTTTTTACGCACTTTTGGTTGCACATGTTGGCCAAACTTACGTCTATACAATAAAAATAAACTCCAACCACAGTCTTTATCGTGTCTCTTTTTAGGGTATAGTCCTATTTACAAAGGGTTACAAATGTCTTCACTTACCATCTAATAGAGTTTATATTTTAAGGGACGTGGTTTTTAACGAGAATTATTTTCCATGTATGTATGCTTCTCCTCAATCCTTTTTTCCCCCTAACATGTCTCTGCAAGTGTTCAACAATCCATGTCCACTATTAATTCCTCATGACTATGGGCCCAGAACAACATCTTCTTTGGACACTCCATCATCAGCAGAAAGTATCATCAGACAACCTTTTAAGACAACACCATCCCATAGCCCATCATTGTCTACTTTAGATCCCAAATCTTCCCCTTCCTTACCCGATCTTTCCTATCTTACCTCTCCCTGTTCCAAATACACTAATTCCAACCCCTTATCAATTCACCCTATGACCACACGTGCTAAGAACCTCATCACCAAGCCTAAAATTCATACTGATGGCACCATCTGTTACCCCTTGCCCCGAGCCCTTCTTGCCGAGTCTACTCAATCAGCCATGAAACCCACTTACTACTCTCTTGCCATGAAAAACCTAAATTGAAGGAACACAATAAATGTTGAATTTGATGCCCTTTTGCAAAATCAGACATGGTCCTTAGTTCCCCTTTCAGAAGCTCAAAATGTTGTCAGTTGTAAATGGGTATTCTAGTTGAAGAGAAAGGTAGATGGCTTCATTGATCACTACAAATCACGACTTGTTGCCAAATGGTTTCACCAAAAACATGGGCTAGACTAGGTGAAACTTACAGCCTTGTGGTAAAACCCATTACGATAGGTCTAGTCCTCTCTCTTGCTCTTTCTAGTGGTTGGCCTATACATCAAATTGATATACAAAACGCTTTCCTATATGGAACATTAACTGAGGTTGTCTACATGACACAACCACCTGGTTTTATTCATCCCCAATATCAATCTCATATTTGCAAGTTGCATAAAGCCTTGTATGGATTAAAACAAGCCCCACGGGCTTTGGTTTTCATGGTTGAGCTCCAAGTTAATTCAACTTGGTTTCATCATCTCCCGCTTGGACACCTTTTTATTTATTTATCACTCTTCTGATTATCTCATGTTGGTTTTAATTTATAATCACATGCTCTAGTCAAGCAGTTATTCGATCATTACTCCGAGAACTCCACAATGACTTCGCGATCAAGGATTTAGGGAAACTAACTTATTTTTTAGGTATGGAGGTTTTGCCCTATGACTAGGGAATTATACTCTCATAGCAACGATATATTCTGGACATCCTAAAACACACAAAAATGGCAGATGCAAAGCCGATAAGTTCTCCAATGGCTTTCTCTACCCATCTCTCTATTTTTAAAGGTGATTTACTCTTGGATTTGACTCTGTACAAAAGTGTTGTTGAAGCCCTTCAATACGTTTGCATCACACGCCCATATTTCTCCTTTTGTGTGAATAAACTCTCATAGTTTATGCACAAAACCATGGAGCTTCATTGGCAGTTTATCAAACATTTACTCTGATATCTTAAGCAAACCATCCAACATGGGTTTTAGTTTCACTAGTCTACATCCACTAATCTGCATGCATTTTCCAACGTCGACTGGGTAGGGAGTCGTGATGATTGTCAATCCACTAGGGGTTATTGCATTTTTCTTGGCTGAAACTTAGTCTCATGGAGTTGTCGCAAATAGCAAATGGTTGCCCGGTCAAGCATTGAAGCCGAATACAAATCACTAGCCAATGTTGCTGCAGAATCATCTTGGTTTATGTCCTTAAGCTCTAAAATTGGCATTCACATGTCTCACCCCCCAGTTCTATGGTATGACAACATCGGCGCCACCTACCTCTCTGCAAACTCGGTGTTTCATGTGCGAACTAAGCATGTGGAAATTGACTTCCACTTAGTTTGTGATATGGTAGCCAAGAAACTTCTTTCCATCAAGTTCATCTCCAAAAAAAATCAGCTCGCTGATATCTTCACCAAGCCACTCTCTTCCTCACAGTTTGGTATTCTTCTTTCCAAGCTCAACGTTCTTCCCATACTGTTACGCTTAAAGGGGCGTATTAGAGAACTAGTCAAACCCACCAACATAACAGTTAAACTCAGCTCATCCACTACCACTAAAGGCAATAAGGATTAGGCTAGGACTGATTTAAGTGTATCTTAACCTTCCTAGTTTATTTCCTACTCTTATGTATAACCTTCCTAGTCTATCTATTCTATCTTCTACTCTGATGTATATGGTTATTCTCCTATTATAAATACAAGACCTTAACCTGTGTCGAGTTATGGTAAGGCAGTCAACATATTTATATTCTATTATACAAATCTATAAAAGGTCTCAATCTCATCATCTTCAAGGAACTCTCCAGCAGCCACTCTGAAAAAATCCCAAGTTTCTCATTCTTCAGCCAAAATCCTCACAAACACCCCCAAAATACCTTTTTCACGTGTTCTGAGTCCTCTGCACACAACACTATATACCGTAAACTTCTTGCCACCCATGTTTTCTTTTGCAGCAAAAGACCCGGTCTATTTTTACACTTGAAATGAAAAAAAAAAGTGATTTCTTCTCTTTAAAAATGAAGGTTCTTAGAGATAGAAAGATAGAGAAGGAGGGTCTCTCTCTATGTTGGTACACAGAGAGAGAGAGAGAGTTTGGGAGGGTTTTGTTCTCTCTCTCTCTCTCTCTCTCTCTCGTGTTTTTTTTATTGAGCAAATACAAACTGATGAGTTTTGTCCAAGAAAACAAACTGTGTATAACAAGGATGGGTTTGTAACGAAGTTATGTTTTCAAGTCCAATTTACAATTGTGTCCTGTTAGATTTCTTGACCGAATCAACCAACTTTTGTATTATTATTCTTAAACACTTTGGATATAGAAAATTCCCAACATATACATTCTGTATTAAGAACGGTGTTGAGCTTAAACATTAATCACGAAATATTATCTAGGATTAATTTCTTTAATTGAAAATATTATTTTAAAAGTGTATCTTTATATCTGGTAAATTAAACAAAAACAACTAAATATTATTTTAAATACTAATTCTAATACATTTCTTTAATTAGGTAAACTTTCTTAAAATTATTTAACATTCATAGAAAACATGTATATTCTAGTTTACAATAGAATCTCTACTACGTGCATGGTAAGCCCATAGTCAGAAGAATTTTTCAATCACTTCTAACAAAGAACTGTACACGTTAAGAAAAAATTTGAAAATTGCATTCAATTCAATGTTATTGTTATACGAGGAAAAAAAAGGAAAAGAAGATTATACGAAAACCTACAAGTTAATTTATTTTATATAATTTTTTTATTCAATGTTAAAAGGTATTTTTTAAACTAGTTTGTACATCAATATATATTTGAATCTAAGTTTTAATAAGATTTCCTATATCAATTTATTACATTCAAAGAAATTTCATATATATATATACCAATATTAGAATTTGAATTATATTTTTTTGTTTAGTATTAATTATTTTTTATATTTTTGGATCGTTTTCATTTTTTAATGTTAAAAATATATTTTTTTAAAAAATATATATTTATATATTTACAAGTAAAAAAGTACTTTAAAAAAATAACTAAAACACTACACTTTTAAAAACCCTTTATGCCCTAAATATTGAACTACATACTTAGAAATCCCAATATATGTATAATTTTTAATTAAAAAACAAAAAAAACATCTTGATTATTTTTTTTTATGTAAATATAAAAAATAAAAAATAAAAATTCAAGATAGTTTGTTAGAAAATTATGGTATATTGTGATACTTTTAAAGAATAATATCTCCATAAAATGCTCTAATATTATTTGAAAATTATGGCATATTCTGATACTTTTAAACAATCATCTAAATCATTTTATATAAAGATAGTTTTATTATAAATTTAGGGAAAAATTAAATAATAAAAAGAAACTCAAGAGGTGAAGGGCCATATAAAATTATTTTAATTTATTTGTTTTGAATGGCCTGGATGTTGCTTGATCATTAGGCATTGGCCATGTAAAACACAATACATAAACATTCTGTTACAATATAAAACCTTCCATTCTAACAAGGTTTTTTTTAGAAGTATTTAAAAACAAAGCGTTTTTTTTTTTTTTGAGAATATTATTTAAACACAAATTGCACTAACAGCAAAATTCAATCGAATCGAGTCTCATTTCTTTCTTTTCCAAACAGAGCGCTATGGACTCCTGAATCTAGGTAGAATTCAGACATGTCTTCCGTACGTAAGAATGTACACACACACATTTGTACTTGAGTAACATGTCATGTCCATATTTTGGGTCCTGCTGCGAGTAAACATCTAGCGACACTCGCCAAGTCTATGAGAAAATTTGATCAGAGGACACGTTTCAGTTTTTTTTTTTTTTTCAAAAAGAAGCAAGTATAAAGTTCCTGCCCACTCAAGCGAGTAAGGAATCTGAAGATAACACACAAATTAAGGACATACTTGTCATTTCGTGAATCAAATAGCTCTAGTGCTAGAAAAAACGACTTCTTCCCACTTTCCACTTCATTTCTTTATTACTTGCTTCCACATTGGTTCTTTATTAGTAAAATTCTGAACAAACAAAACTTTAGTAGAGATTAATTAAGCTGAGAAAATATTCTCAAAGAGTTCAGAGTTCATGATGGGTTTTGTGGGAATTGTAAAATTTGTGGTGAAATGCCTTGATATTGTTGCCTGGTATGAAAATAAGTGTATCTCTACTCATAATCGCCTTGTTGTACGTACAATAGTACTGAAAATCTCCTCCTGTAATGTGGTTTTTAAGTTTGATTCGAAGTTCTTAGATCTTTTTGTTTCTTTTAACTAATAGAAGTCTCAGTTCATATTTTCTGATTAATCATGAGCAATGCTTGATTTTAAGCATTTTATTTTGTCCCAATGATTAATTAAGAAAGTCTTGTTTTGTTTTGCTTTGCTTTGTGCATGTGTTTTCAAGATTTTGATGATCATTTGTTTCTTTTCTATGGTCGCAGGCCTGTATTTGGTTTGGGTTATCCTTTGTAAGCCTCGCTCTCTTTGTTTGACTTCGTTTCCTGTTAATGACTCGCGATTTCTAATGATGATTCAGTTATGTTATCCAGAATGTAAAATCGGTATTTATTTACCCAAGAAGTTATGAGTCATCACAAATCATCCGTTCTTGTTTTCTGAATGTCAACAGATGTGCTTCCATTCAAGCGATCGAGACTAATTCAAACTTAGACACCAAGAAACTGATCGCTTATTGGGTCTCCGTTTCTGTGGTTTTGCTCTTTGAACGTGCTTTTCAGCTTGAATGGTAATTTACTATACTTTCTGCATTTTACATCATTTAGCTCTGTTTTCGTACTCAATTGAAACGAATGAAAACACAATCTCTTTGGAGTCAAAACAATTTCTGTAGCTTCTGATCTACGGGAATTTTTCCTTGTGTTTTGTAATTACTCTGAGCACGCACAATTGTTGGAAGTTTATATGTTCAAGATGATTTTGGACTTTGGTGCAAATTGTAGAAATGGGGAATTTTGTTGTGTGGTATTTAATTAGGACAACAGGTAGTACCTTACTGTTGATTTCTCTTACCTCAATCTCTATTTTCCCCTCTCTCTTTCTATATTTATATGTCAGGCTAACCTTCTGGCCATACATTAAGCTAATGATTGTCGGCTGCTTGGTTCTGCCTGACTTTGATGGTTCCCTTTGTATCTATCAACACCTTGTTCATCCATGTCTATCCATGGACCTAAGAATCATCATCTGCCAGTTCAAAAAGCTTGAGGCGTTGTTTTTCAAGAAAGGTGATTTTCTTGTTGAGGTGGAGAGATATGTGAAGGAAAATGGAATTGATGCTTTGGAGAATCTCATAGCTTCCACGGTACATATACTTCATGGAAACAATACCTATGAAAATCTTTTGATATATACATGAAATTAATTGGATTGATTTAATTTTGATATTCTTATTATATGCATAAAATCTAATGCATGCTATGGTTGGGTTGAATCAGGGTTATAATAAAATTAGGTTTATAGATGCTATCTATATAGTTTTGGTATAAAAAGTATGTCTTCTCATCTTCACTGCCCTCCCAAACACCTGCCTCTTTCTTCCAGAAAAGGAGTGCAAAGCCTGATGTTGCTGTGAATGAGATCAAGGCAGTTGCAGCAGAGGATAGGGTAAGGCCACTAATTTCACTTGCATATTGTTTATGGATCCTTATATTACTTGTTCAAGTCAAATGAATGTGAAAACACACCTAACCAATGGTAGTAGGAAAGGTCTTGATAATGTGAGCTCGATCATTGCAGCAACCGCATGCATCACTCATATTTCCTTCTATTCATTTGATTGATTTATGTATTTGTGAAAAGAAGTCCAACTTATGAACTAATTCTATATTCTTGTAGAAGAGTGGTTGTTAAGTGTCATGTTGTCGAAGTACTGGTTTTTATTTTTTGGCAATCAAATTAACTGATTTCAACCATATGAAATGAAAAGAGAAAAAAAAAAAAACTTTATCAAGCTTTTGATTCATGCAGCTGAAGTTCGAGCCACCAAATCTTCAAGTTCCACTCAATGACAGTAGTGCTGCCAAAATAACAGAGAAAATAGAAGTTGCATCAACCAAGCAGGTAATTTTATTCAACAGTTGGAATTATTGGCACTTTTAAAAAAAAAAGTATACCCGCGATTTTGAACTGCAAAATTTGTACTGCCAAATGATAAATTTGATTTTCTTTGATTAATGCAGCTAAAGTTGGAACAACCTAAACTTCTGGTTCGATTAAACGATAACGATAGCAATGCAGTGGAAATAACAGAGGAAAAAGAAGTTGCATCAACAACGCAGGTTATTTAAATAACAGTTGAAATTTTCAGGGTTTAAAGAAAAAGTCTACCTTTGATCTTGGAAATAGTATTATGAACTGTGAAATGTTACTGCCTAATGCGAAATTGGAATATCTTTTGATCCATGCAGTTAAAGTTTGAACAACCTAAACTTCCAGTTCTACCCAGAGACAGTAATGCTGTGGAAATAACAGAGAAAAAAGAAGTCTCATCAACCAAGCAGGTAACCAATTTATTCAAAAGTTGGAGATAGTAGTATGAACTGTGAAATGTTGGTGCCTAATTACAAATTTGAACATCCAAAAATATGTGGGAAAGAACGAAGAGCTTGTCTGGACCCAGAATTATAAAATACTGTTCTTCCACCCAAACAATCTAAAACTTCAAGAACTTGTGTTATTTTATAAAATTTTCAAAATTTCTGTTCTGTGGATCACAAATTTCCTTCCGTTCCCTTCCCCTCTATGATTGTGAAATTTTTGCCTTTCTTTATTGGTTTCTCATCATTCAATGCCCTCGTTACCATGTGCATTTATCCATCTTTTAAGCATTTATATTTACTGCCTTTGCAGGTTAGACAAATAGAACCAAACATTGGTCAGACAGAAAACAGAACATTTCAGCCCCTGGAGAACATAAATACAGCAGCAGCAGCAATAGGAGGCAGAGATCTTTACGAGATACTACCTCCTGAGAAAGTCCAAAAGGTATGGACTTGTGCTTTATGTCAAGTAACAGCCCAAAGTGAGACAGTTCTTAATTCACATCTGCAAGGGAAACGACACAAGGTAGCTCGTGAACAGTTAAAAGTCAAGAAACAGACACCAAAAGGTGAGGTTTCCTCTGCTTCAGTGGGAAAGAAATCAAATGTTACCACGGCAACCGCAACGATTGGTGTTAGAGATCATACTGGCATATTATCTCCTAAGAATTGCCAAAACGTTCGGACTTGTCTTATATGCCAGGTAACGCTTAAAAGTCAGACAGACATTAACTCACATCTTCAAGGAAAACAACACAAGCAAGCTCGTGCGCTGCTGAACTCCAAGAACCAGGCATCACATAGCAATGCTTCTTCTGCTTCAGTGGGAAAGAAAACTAATTTTCCTGAAAACAAGCCAGAGAAGTGTACAATCAGCAATAATACTGCACCTGAAAATAGAATACATGAAGCGAAGAAGCAAGGCAAGCAAGAGAACCCGATGAAGAGCCCATTTGTTGAGATAAGAAATTCCAAGTGGCGGTGTACAATCTGCAATGTAAGTTGCACCAGTGAGGGAGACATGGCCTGTCATCTTAAAGGGAATAAGCACTTGGATGTTAGCATTTCCAAGTGGCAGTGCACCATTTGTAATGTAAATTGCACCAGCGAGGTAGACTTGGCCTGTCATCTTAAAGGAAATAAGCACTTGGATGTCAGCATTTCCAGGTGGCAGTGCACCATTTGTAATGTAAATTGCACCAGTGAGGGAGACATCCACTGTCACCTTAATGGGAATAAGCACTTGGCTAGGATGCGAGAATTGGATGGTCTTGGAGGCAGTCGGCATGCCTGAGTCACTGAATATGTTCATATCATCATTGTAGAACATCTATATGTGGAGGTTAAGGTGGCTTCGAGAATCTAAGATACCTGTAGATTAATCAATTACTTGGATTTTGTCTCCCATCTGTATCCTTGAATTCTAGCTATACAGGCTAACTTCTCAAGGTAAGCACGTGATGGTACAAGGTTAAATGATATTTTTCCTCCGTCAATGGTACTCGATGCAGCTTTATTGAATGGCGTGTCTCGTGGCCCAACAAGATCAAATTGAAGGCAAAAACTTGATGGGCATATGTAGGCAAGCATTTGAATTTGCTAATTTCAACGTTAAGGGCAAGGTTGTCAATTTTATTTCGGTAGGTGTTTTGTTTTTTCAATTGGAATAGAATGTTTTAGCTTTAGAGTGTTTCGGGGTTGTATTGTTAATATATATATATATATATATTCAACAAATATAATTTAAATTCAAGATAAATTAATTATAAATTATGCAATACAAACACAATGCCAAATAAATATAATTTTAAAATTTAAAATATTTTTAAATAGTTAAGATTAAATAGATCTTTAACTTAAAGTAATTTAACTTAAATAAAATATCAAAATATTATGAAAGTAAAATGTTTTAACAAAAATATTTTAAATATAAAGTTAGGTCAATGTTATCAAGTGACTAATGAAATTTAAAGCATCCCTTGTTTTGCTTAAATTCCTACAAAGTATAAACATGAAAAAAAAACATGAATATAAACTATATATATTAGTGATAAATCTAATTTTAAAAAATTAATATCATTGTTAATGAAAATAGTAATAATAATTTTCAATATTATTAGTAATATCATTGCTATTGAAAATAGTAATGAAAAAAAGCTTTTTATGATCGGGTGGTTTAATTAATGAATTTGAGTAGAGTTCAATTTGATTCAATGGTTTTTCAAGAGCGGAACGGAACATGTGGAATGAAACCGGAACGTTTCGGGCGGAATTTAGCCGAAAAATCCAGAACGGACCGAGATTTATAATGAGATGAAATTTGTTCCGTTTTGTTCCGTTTTTTGAATTGGTATGGAATATTTCGGCCATTCCGGACGGAACGGAACGGAATTGACAACCTTGGTTAAGGGTGTTTAGCATTGAGATTAAATCTGTTTTTTTTTTTTTAATTAAAATTAATTTTTTTTTGTTTTGAATTTTGTTTAAATGTTTTTTAATTGAGTTAATATCAAAAATAAATTTTTTTTAAAAAAATATTATTTTAATATATTTTTAAATAAAAAAATATTTAGTATCCTTCCAGCAACAATCCTTTTATTTGCATATTGTAGGTGAATAACGGTCAACCTTTTTTGAGTTTTTCTCATTGCCTATGTGGTATTGCTTTACTAAACTAAGCTGCTTTCTATCACATGCCATATCAGCAACATAGAACATGCCATTCAGCCAGCAGCAACAATCTGCAACTGAATGATTTGTAAATACAATAGTATGAATCATTTGTTATTAATAAATTATTTTTTTTTAAATTTATCTAATATATAAAAAATATTTAACATAAATATTTAATCACTTACAATAAAAAAATAAAATCTAAAAAGTGTAATGATGAATTTTTTTTTATTATATCATATATTCATATATAGCTTATTTTATAAAATATAACTATATATGTCATATAATATTTATAGAGATATAACCTTGTGAATGTTTTCACAAATAAAACCTATTAATATATTTTTTTTCAATTTTAAAAGCTTAAAATATGTTTTTTTTTTTCATATGAAGAAAGCCAAGTTAGTTTATGGTATTAAGTAAGAGTTAGATATTTGAGTTTTTTTGGTATGAAGATTTTTTTTAAAAGATAAATAAATATAAAAATATTTTGATGGGTTTTTGGATAAACAAGTTTTTTGTATGGGCATAGGCAATTATCCCTTTAATATCCCTTTAATATATATCAAATAAGCATTAAGAAATAAACATAAATATCTTACATCAAACATAGTCATGCATAAATATTAAGTTTTGATGTAATACTCATACATATTAGTTTAAATTAACAAACATAAACATGCTAGACCAAATTAAACAAGTAAACATATTTGTCAAATAACAAACAAAAACTTTCTTATCATAGTGAAATCATCTTAGCTATCAGGCCTGTAGTAGTATTGGTTCAAAAAATTCTAAACCTAAATTTTCCTCAAATTAATATTTTTTGCCATAAATGCTTTTGCCAACATTTCATGTTGGACCAAGTGATCAAATGCATCTCCAAAAGTGATCTCATCAAAGCCTTCAATTTTCATCACTTCTATATATAGTTCATTAACATCAAGTTGATTTTTGCTAAAGCTTTGGATTGCAAATGCTACATCTCCAATCTTTTTAGACAACTTTTCAACATTATCATCTTCATACATGCGATTTCTCTTTCTATGTTGCCTCTTTTGTGCACTAGAGGAAGATGTCTCTTTTTCTTTTGAAGTTTCTTCATATTCCCCTTCATTTTCAATTGAAATTGATTGCTCTTCAGTGTTCTCTTTCAAGTTGACATCAACATATGATTTGGCGTAATTTCTGGTTGCTATGTCTTTTCCAACAACAATTGTCATTGCCTCGTACATATCAAGTTTAGAATATGCAATTTTTTAGTTCCTTGTATAACATTTTGGAAACAAAAGTAAATATAAAAATTACAAAGAGTATAATATTTATTATACCTTCACTTCTTCATCATATACATCTTTCGAAACTGTAATCATCTTCAAACAATCATCCTAACCAAAGCCATTTTTATTTTTAAGTTTGGTTATTATTCCCCATTTTTTTTTCACAGTTTTGAGATGTTGTCCACATGGTTAGGCTTGCATTGCACGTTGAACTTTTAACTAATTTCTACAGCCACCTTAACAAAAGATTCTGCTCTAAAGGTAGAAGAAGGTTTGTTTCCTTTAAGTGCCTCCTCATCTAATATTTCAAGTAGCATGTGAGACATAGGCTTAGACCATGTGAAGTGCTTGCCCTTGCATTTTTCATTCTGTATGGTACTCATTTCTACAAAAAAAGAAAATTATAAATTTATACAAAATATAATCATACAATATTCAGATTTAATAAATTTAATATAAAAACTACAATCAATATTGTAATAAAGTTAACAAACAATCCAAATACATAACAAAGATAATACAAACTCAAGCAAGACATAATAAAAACAAACACATATAATTAACACTCAATTACTAGTTTCTTTGAGTGTTATAATCATTCCATATGGTTGATGCAATCGTTTCTCTTTTTGTTACCTACTCCCTATTCTCTTCCCTCTCCTCCCATTGACTTAAGTTGATTGTTCTTCTAATTAGTTCACTTTCCGAACATATTTCTTCCATAAAAAAGTCATAAGGATCAACTCCCATAATATGATTATGAATAATACAACATGCAAGCACAACATCTACTTGTGTTTCATAAGACCAAAAAGATTTTCCAGTAATTGATCTAAAACGACTCTTCAAAATACCAAACCCTCGCTCAATAGCAGTTCTTAACGAAGAGTGTCGAAGATTAAATAGCTCCTTTTTATTTTCTGATGAATGTTCTGTAAACTCATTCAAGTGATATTGAACTCCACGAAAAGGAGAAATGATTTCTTTTTTAATACCGTAACCAACATCACCAAGATAATAATTCCCTACAAATTATAAAAAAAACATATTGCTATCTTTTTCTAATTAAACATTTATATGTTTATTGCATTTAATAAATACTTTATTATATACCTTCTGGAATTTTTAGACCACTAGGTCTTGATAATACATCACTTAAAACCCGTGAATCATGTGCACTTCCTTCCAGCCAGCTAAAACATATAAAAACTTCAAATAAAAAGTTATAGTTGCTAAAACATTTTTTGTTGTTCCTTCTTTTCGACCTTGAAACTTTCCTTGAATCTCAATAGGAACATTTACAGGAACATGGGTACCATCAATTGCTCCCACACAATCCTATATAAATATGAAAAAATAATTTATAACCTTTTCTT
The DNA here is from genome assembly GCF_005239225.2 of Populus alba. Taxonomy (NCBI): domain Eukaryota; kingdom Viridiplantae; phylum Streptophyta; class Magnoliopsida; order Malpighiales; family Salicaceae; genus Populus; species Populus alba. The sequence goes on from NC_133284.1 coordinate 32,894,648, forward strand.
CTAGATGTAATTAATTAATGTATGAAAATATTGGTGTTGTTCTCATACCTTAAAATAAGGATAGAATATTCGATTATTCATTATCTCTGTGGGAACTGTATCCCCTGGGTCTTTAATTAGGTGTTTGTATAACTTAAGAACTGCCTTCTTACTTCCCAAACTGATCCTCCTACATCTATATATAAACGCTGGTTTATCAAGAATACGTAAGAAAAGCACTTCGAATTGTTGATTCGTCACTAGAGATTGCTTAGAACCAAGAGTTCATTATCTAATGGATTTTTCCGTTCTAATACTCCATTCAAGAGTTATCAGTATTTATCAAATCTGTTCCTATCTAACAGAAGGCTATTGGATCAAATGATAAAGGCATTGTTGAGAAAAAGATGGCTTTTCCCGGATGAAATGAAAATTGGATTCATATAATAGGAGAAAGGTTTCCCTTTCCTTAGCCTGAAAGATATGTGGCCATGAAATAGGGATTAAGTGGAACATAATTGATTGGGTGGTAGAGTCATGGAAACACCTCCTTCTTTCATATTTTGAACACAGAACAATATGTTACTTCTAAAACATGGAAGAATTGAAATCTTAGATCAAAACACTATGTATGGATGGTATGAACAACCTAAACAAGAATTCTTGAACAATAAGCAACCAGAGTGATTCCTCACTACATCAAAAAATTTCCATTAATGAAAGATGTAAATCCATTGGAAAAATAAAAAATGCATATGTTAGATGAAATGGTGGTTGTTGTTATCTGCTCTAATAACGAATCGTTGGTTTAATTGAATAACTAAATAAAATAAATATAACCTTCTCTTCATCTCAGGTCAATGGATCTTCTCAATTGGAAGATCCCTTATATGGATAATATACACATTCCAGTTGACAGGGTCTAATTCTAATTCTTTTGTTCCGAAGCAAAGATATCCACAGGGCGGTTCGTCCTATTCAGATATTCACGACCAAGAAGTACTGGATTCTCTTTTAGATAGGCTCTGAAAGAAGAAAAAGAAGGAAGCCTTGAATGCCAACATGCACCTATTATTGAATTCACCCGACCCGATAGTGCCCATTTTATTTTGGGAACATAACATCCAGAGCTAAAGTCACTGAATGGGTAAGTCGCCAATCCCTAAAACGGACTAAGTACTGTACTTTATATGATGGGTTACAGGCGGGCATTTTCTAGAGGTTTCTATTGTATCAATCTACCCTTGTGTAATTCCTGTTGAAGACATAGACTCGGGGGTGGTTCCATGGTGGACGATTTCAGAGCAGACTCCCCAATCATTATTCATTAGATAGTGAAGGTCACCAAGATTTCGTGATCCACGACCGAACTTATTCCGATTCAATAAGAGATCTCGAATCGAATCAATATTGATATACCAATTCGATTCAAGATCTCTTATTGAATTGCTCATTCAATGAGCATTCTCAATATTATGCCTTGAATAGGACTCGAACCTCCATGATCTTTAGCACGAGATTTTGAGTCTCGTGTGTCTACCATTTCACCACCAAGGCATCTTGAAAGTGAATTGTATTCCATGAATATAATATATATCTAGTGTGATGTATGAAATATATGACAAAGGTGGAGTGTTGGAGTATTTCTATTGATCGGTCATGTCATATAGGGTTATCCCGATCTTATGATTCAGGTTACAAGATTGGCAGGTTAACCCGAGTTGACTCGAATAGTTTTTTTTTTTTAATTTTTTTTTTATTTTCATCTTTCAAATTTGAATTGATTAGAAATAAGTCTTCATAATTTAATTTTATTTACTTTCTATAAAACTATCATAGTTTTATTATTCAAGTCATAGATTTGACAAGTCAACACAAGTCGATTTAATATATTGTTATTATAATATTGAAAAATAAATATCATATATGTCATTATATTAATAATTTTTAAAAAAATGTTATCTCATATACATTATAAGTTTATGATTAAATTTTTTTTATTAAAAAACAACTTAATAACCCTTGTGCATTTGTATTTTCGCTCAAAATTACAGCTCTTTACCTAGTAAAGAATCTCTTTCCTTTTAAATTACTTTGCTTCTTTAATCTTGCGCAAACAGAGTGTTGATCTTCTTAATTTTCTTCTCGAAGAAATTTTCTTTATTTATCTTAGCTTTTCAAGTTTTTCCAGAATTCTTTTAAAATTATTCTCTTTATATATTCTTTTAGGATATCTTCAATATCATTGTATATAATCATCATTTTTATTATTCCTTCTCAAATAGACTTAGATGTCTCTCTACTTTACTCAAACTCAATTCTTTTTTTATTTTTGATTCTGAAGAGGCAAGGCATTTTGCTGGATTAGCGGCATAAAAACCTGTCTCCGCCTTTATCATCTCTCTCCCAAGACGACTAATCGGCACCATACAATTTCAAATCGAATGTTCTTGATTCTTCCCATGTATAAAGTCAAACCAAACTAATATTTATGTTAGTGGCAAATTCTTTGACACGAGGCTAACACATCCTGGGAATCGAAAATTAATTTTTATTTATAGATATATTAAAATTATTTTTGATATCAACACATTAAAATATTTTAAAATAATAAAAAAATATTAATTTAAAATAAAAAAATTAATTTTTTAAAAAAAACACAACACAAAAATAAATAGGTATATAAATCGTGAACATGCAGAAGGATATCTCTTGTTAAATAATATTTATGAAGTATTATTTATTAAGGATAGAATAGTACTTTCAGTTTAATTTATACATATTTTATTTATATTTAGTTATGTCTATAAACTTATAATATATAGAATTCTAACATTTTTTTTTGTGTTTAATCTTAATTATTTCAACACCTCTTACTAGAGCTTTTTTCAATAAAGTTTATTAGTCAACACTTATCTTTGTAAGATTTTGTTCTTTCGCAAGTGCAGCATCAACGTATCATGCTATGACTTACTGAGAAAGTACTAAGAACAACTGAGACAAAAGGAACTTATGAACACTTGAGAGCAGACGTGCTGCAAGTGGAGATACGCTATTTCCTGTGGTGAAAGCGGGATATGCCCTGGACAAAGAGGCAGGACCCACATTCGGGGTTTCAGGCAGTCTCCTTGGCTAGGTTGACAGGCTCTTCTTTATCATGCCAGGCCTTCTCTTCTTCCGGACAAACACGCCATGCACTCTATCTTGGTATCATTTCGTAAATGAAGGGAGTGAAGGCTTACATGAAGACAAGAGTCGTGTTTGGTAGCCAAGGATGACTTGCCCACCCTATGGAAAGAGTTCTCAAGCACACGGCAGAGAGGGGACCCTTACTTCGGCTCTGGGCAGTCACCTTGGCTATGCTGACAGACTATTCTCTCTCATGCTAGACTGTCTCTTCTTTCCTGACAAATGATCCTCTGCTTCAGCTTGGAGCTCCAGATGAGTTTATGCAGCTATCCCATGGGGTGGAGTAATTGATTATGCTAATACTGTGGTTTTTTTCAACAACAACCGAAGAGGAAAACAAACTGACTTGATTTTCTCAGCTCTACGACACAAGAACATGTAGCTATAAATGGCACATTTTCTCAACTGAAGAGGAAAACATTTTCTCAAATAATTTTAGAAAAAGAGTTTTCCATGAAACAAATAAGTCTAATTCAACCTGTACATTACCCTTTCCTTTTTTAAAATGTATTACAAAAACATGTCGGTACAGAATTTTCCAACCAAACAGTCAAACCTAACATTCTCTTATCAAAACCTTCCACCTTTAGATCTACTCCAGTTAAACAAGTTCTTAGATGCAGTCAATGGTGCTGAGATTCAGCTTTTACCTCGACCGTTTCGATCTCCAAGTTCTAAATTGCGGGAAAAGTGCAGGACAACCCCAAGAGGTTGCGGGTTTTTTTCTACCAATTGAGGCCCTCCCCTCACCAACCCTATAAGGATGGTCTAAAGAGTTCATAACTACTCCTCTTACTACAGGACGTTTACCTAGCCAACATTTAGATCGAGCTTTACCCAAACTTTTCTGGTTCACCCCAGCATTCCCTACTTGTCCGATTGTTGTTGAGCAGTTTTTGAATATTAAACGAATCCCCCCATAAGGTAATTTTAACGTAGGAGACATCTCTATGTTTTCCCCAGGGAATCTTTAGAATCCCTATAGTTTAGCTTTCAATTTGCCTCTGACCATCAAATGAAATGTGAATAACCCGTCCTCCTCTCTTTGAAACAAGGGGTGCTTCTGGTTCTGTCAGTGCTTGAAATAATTTTATCTTCTCCACATTACTATATCTCTAGAGTCAATAATTTTATATATGGAACTAAGTTTTCTGTTGAGGTCTATCCTATAGAGGTACTCAAATTAGATCAGCGATCGATTTCTAGATTTCGTCTTAAACCTAATTGGTTACTTCCAATTATGTAAATCAATAGTTCAAACCGCACTCAAAGGTAGGGCATTTCCTATTTATATAGGAACTTCTGTACCAGAAATAATGATCCAATTATAGCCCCCCTAGGATGTAAAATATATCTCTTCTCACCATCCCCATAGTATATGAGACAAATGTATGCATTTCAATTAGGGTCGTATTCTATGGTTATGATTATACCATATATGTATTTTTCATTCCGTCAAAAATCGATTTTACGGTGTAGATGTTTATAACCTCCCCCTCTATGCCTTGCGGTAATGATTCCTCTGGCATTACGACCTTTACCATAACAATGCAGCCGATAGATCAAATTATTTTGTATATTGGATTTCACTTGACTGTCTACGACTTCATTGTGTGTGCTCGCGATAGAAGTTTTGTATAAATGTATCGCCATGCTATCAAGTATTTTGATTTAAGTTCTTTTCTTTCTAAGAAGTGGAATAGAATAACTCGGTTGAAGTGTAATGATCATACGTCTGTAATGCATTGTATGTCCCATAATAGGTCTCCTTCTTCTACCCTTTCCTGGAAGTCGGTGGCTATTCATCGCTATTACCTTCACACTAAAGAAGAGTTCGACCCAAAGCTTTATTTCTATCCTAGTTGATCCTGATTCGACAATAGAAGTATATTGATTTTTCAACAACAACCGAATACTTTTGTCTGTAACTACTGCATATTTGATCCCATCGATAAATCTATTGTCTTCCCTATAAGTTCTAGTTTCAGTAAGAATGCTAGTTCTTATTGTTCATATGTTATCATATGAATATACCACACAAATTCGTTATGTATGGATGATGATATTCCATTGATACATAGCCAATTCCAATAGATTTATTAGAGGGTCCTATTATTGTGCATCCAATAGGAATTGAACCTACAAATTCGCCAATTATGAGTTGGGCGCTTTAACCATCCAGTCATGGATGCTTAGCGGGGATCCTCGCACATGGTGAATAACCAAATTCCAATTTAAATGAAATATTTAGGATAAATCAATGCAATTTAAATTTAGGAGGAATCAATGAAAGGACATCAATTCAAATCTTCGATTTTCGAATTGAAAGAGATCAAGAATTCTCACTATTTCTTAGATTCATGGACCCATTTCAATTAAGTGGGATCTTTCATTCACATTTTTTTCCATCAAGAACGTTTTATAAAACTCTTGGAATCCCGAATTTAGAGTATCATATTTTAACGCATTTCACAGGGTTCAACAAGCAATCGATATTTCACAATCAAAGGTGTAGTACTATTTGTAGTAGTGGTCCTTATATATCATATTAACACTCGAAAGATGGTCGAAAGAAAAAATCTCAATTTTACAGGGCTTCTTCCTATACCTATGAATTTCATTGGACCTAGAAATGATACATTGGAAGAATCCTTTGGGTCTTCCAATATCAATTGGTTGATTGTTTCACTCATCTTTCTTCCAAAAGAAAAAATGATCTCTGAGAGCCATTTCCTAGATCTGAAAGAGAGTACTTAGGTTCTCCCAATAACAAAAAAGTTTATCATGTCTCAATCTAACTAGGGTTCATGATGGTGGAGGAACTGGATAGGAAAAAAGAGGGATTCTAGTTGTAAGATATCTAATGAAACCATCGCTGGAATTGAGATCTCATTGAAAAAGAAAGCTATCAAATATCTAGAGTTTCTTTTTGTATATTATATGGATGATCCAATCCGTAAGGACCATGATTGGGAATTGCTTGATTGTCTTTCTCCAAGAAAGGGGCCAAACATAATTAACTTGAATTCAGGACATCTATTTGAAATCTTAGTGAAAGACTAAATTTGTTATCTCATGTTTTCTTTTCGTGAAAAAATACCAATTGAAATAGAGGGTTTCTTTAAACAACAAGGAGCTGGGTCAACTATGCAATCAAATGATATTGAGCATGCTTCCCATCTCTTCTCGAGAAAGAATTGGGCTATTTCTTTGCAAAATTATACTCATTTTCATATGTGGCATTTCCGCCAAGACCTCTTCGTTAGTTGGGGGAATAATCTGAACGAATCAGATTTTTTTAGGAACATATTGAGAGAGAATTAGATTTGGTTAGACAATGCATGGTTGGTAAACAAGGATCGGTTTTTTAGCAAGGCACGAAATATATCGTCAAGTATTCAATATGATTCCATAAGATCTAGCTATGTTCAAGGAAGGGATTCTAGCTAATTGAAGGGATCTTCTGATCAATCCAGAGATCATTTCGATTCCAATAGTAATAAGGATTCTCAATATCACACATTGATCAATCAATGAGAGATTCAACAACTAAAAGAAAGATCGATTCTTTGGGATCCTTCCTTTCTTCAAACGGAACGAACAAAGATAGAATTAGACCGATTCTCTAAATGCCCTTCTAGATATTCCTCAATGTCCTGGCTATTCATGAAAGGTGCGAAGGAGATGAATAATCATCTGCTTCCGGAAGAAAACGAAGAATTTCTTGGGAATCCTACAAGATACATTTGTTCTTTTTTCTCTAACAGATGGTCAGAACTTCATCTGGGTTTGAATCCTATTGAGAGGTCCATTAGAGATCATAAATTATTAAAGAACAAACAAGATGTTTCTTTTGTCCCTTCTAGGCGATCACAAAATAAAGAAATAGTTAATATATTCAAGACAATTATGTATTTATAAAATACCATCTCAATTCATCATATTTCATCAGATCCGGGATGTGATATGCTTTTGAAGGATGAACTGGATATGGACAGTTCCAATAAGATTTCTTTCTTGAACAAAAATCCTTTTTTATTTATTTATTTCATCTATTCCATGATCGAAACTGGAGGAGGGGGGGTACACCTTAAACCATGATTTTGAATCAAAAGAGAGATTTCAAGAAATGACAGATCTATTCACTCTATCAATAACCGAGCCGGATCTGGTGTATCATAAGGGATTTGCCTTTTTTATTGATTCCTACGGATTGGATCGATAGCAATTCTTGAATGAGGTATTCAACTCTAGGGATGAATCGAAAAAGAAATCTTTATTTCTTCTACCTCCTATTTTTTATGAAGAGAATGAATCTTTTTATCAAAGTATTAGAAACAAATGGGTCCAGATCTCCTGCGAGAATGATTTGGAAGATCCAAAATAAAAAAGAGTGGTATTTGCTAGCAACAATATAATGGAGGCAGTCAATCAATATGGATTGATCCGAAATTTGATTCAAATCCAATATAACATCTACGGGTACATAAGATATGTATTGAATCAATTCTTTTTAATGAATAGATCCGATCGCAACTTCGAATATGGAATTCAAAAGGATCAAATAGGAAATGATAATCTAAATCATAGAACTCTAATGAAATATACAATCAACCAACATTTATTGAATTTGAAACAAAGTCATAAGAAATGGTTCGATCCTCTTATTTTTGTTTCTCGAACCAAGAGATCCATGAATTGGGATCCTAATTCATATAGATACAAATGATCTAATGGGAGCAATAATTTCCAGAACATTTGGAACATTTCATTTATGAGAAGAAGAGTCGTTTTCTTCTTTTAAGTGGTGTTCGATCGATTATGTATTAATCAATATTCAATTGATTGGTTTGAGGTTATCGATAAAAAAAAAAATTTCTAAGTCACTTCCTTTTTTTTTTTTTCCAAGTTACTTTTTTTTTTGTCCAAGTTTCTTTTCTTTTTGTCTAACTCACGTCCTTTTTTCTTTGTGAGTTTTGGGAATATCCCCATTTATAGGTCCGAGATCCATATCTATGAGTTGAAAGGTCCAAATGATCAATTGAGCAATCAACTATTAGAACCAATAGGTCTTCAAATCGTTCATTTGAAAAAATGAAAACCCTTTTTATTGGATGATCATGATACTTCCCAAAAATCAAATTTTTTTATCAATGGAGGAACAATATCACCATTTTTGTTCAATAAGATACCAAAGTGGATGATTGACTCATTCCATACTAGAAATAATCGCAGGAAATCTTTTGATAACACAGATTCCTCTTTCTCAATGATATCCTATGATCAAGACAATTAGTTGAATCCCGTGAAACTATTTTATAGAAGTTCATTGATATCTTCTTTTTATAAAGCAAATCGACTTTGATTCTTGAATAATCTACATCATTTATGCTTCTATTGTAACAAAAGATTCCCCTTTACTTGGAAAAGGCTCACATGTCAATTTCAATTCAAACATGGGTTTGATTCACACTCCATGTTCTGAGAAATATTTACCATCTGAAAAAAGGAAAAAACAGAGTCTTTGTCTAAGATCGCCATAAAACTTTGATTCTTGAATAATCTTCTTTTGTTTGAAGAAATGATTTATCGAAATAATGAACCACCATTGATATCGACATGGCTAAGATCGCCAAATGTTTGAGAATTTTTTTATTCAATCCTTTTCCTTTTTCTTGTTGCAGGATATCTCATTCGTACACATCTTTTTGTTTCCCGAGCCTATAGTGAGTTGCAGACAGAGTTCAAAGAGGTCAAATCTTTGATGATTCCATCATACATGATTGAGTTACGAAAAATTCTGGATAGGTATCCTACATCTGAACTGAATTCTTTCTAGTTAAAGAATCTATTTCTAGTTGCTCTGGAACAATTAAGAGATTTGCTAGAAGAAATACGGGGTTCTGCTTCTGGTGGCAACATTTTATGGGGTTGTGGTCCTGCTTACGGGGTCAAATCAATACGTTATAAGAAGAAATTTTTTACTCTTTAATATAGTAGGGGATTTCACTTGGAAAATAAAATGTTTCATACTAAGAGATTCGAGTCCGTAACCATGGGTTCCAATGTACGAGATCTTGTAGCACTTACCAATGAGGCCCTATCGATTAGTATTACACAGAAGAAATCAATTATAGACACTAATATAATTAGATCTGCTCTTCACAGACAAAATTCAGATTTGGGATCTTAGGTGGGATCGGTTCAGGATCATGGGATCCTTTTCTATCAGATAGAAAAGGTTGTTGCACAAAATGTATTTCTAAGTAATTGCCCCATAAATCCTATATCTATCTATATGAATAAGAAATCATGTAATGAAGGGGATTCTTATTTGTACAAATGGTACTTCGAACTTTGAACGAGCATGAATAAATGAACAATACTTCTTTATCTTTTGAGTTGTTCTGCCAAATCGATTGCTCAAGATCTTTGGTCTCTACCCGGACCCGATGAAAAAAATAGGATCACTTATTATGGACTTGTTGAGAATGATTCTAATCTACTTCATTGCCTATTAGAAGTAGAAGGCCCTCTAGTAGGATCCTCACGGACAAAAAAAGATTGCAATCAGTTTGATAATGATTAAGTGACATTGCTTCTTCAGCTCAAATTAAAGAGTCCCTTAGATATGATGCAAAATGGATCTTGTTCTATCCTTTATCAGAGATTTCTCTATGAAAAATATGAATCGAAGTTTGAAGGAGGGGAAGTAGAAGGAATCCTCGACCCACAACAGATAAAGGAGGATTTATTCAATCACATAGTTTGGGCTCTTAGAATATGGAGCCCTTGGGGCTTTCTATTTGATTGCATCAAAAGGCCCAATTCATTAGGATTTCCCTATTGGGCCAAGTCATTTCAAGGTAAGCGAATCATTTATGATTAAGAGGATGAGCTTCAAGAGAGTGATTCAAAGTTGTTGCGTAGTGGAACCATGCAGTACCAGATACGAGATAGATATTCCAAAGAACAAGGCGTTTTTCGAATAAGCCAATTCATTTGGGACCCTACAGATCCACTCTTTTTCATATTCAAAGACCAACCCTTTGTCGCTGTGTTTTCACATCGAGTATTCTTTGCAGATGAAGAGATGTCAAAAGGCCTTCTTACTTCCCAAAAAGATCCTCCTACATCTATCTATAAATGTTGGTTCATCAAGAATACGCAAGAAAAGTACTTCGAATTGTTGATTCGTCGCCAGAGATTGCTTAGAACCAAGAGTTCATTATCTAATGGATTTTTCCGTTCTAATACTCTATTCGAGAGTTATCAATATTTATCAAATCTGTTCCTATCTAACGGAAGGCTATTGGATCAAATAACAAAGGCATTGTTGAGAAAAAGATGGCTTTTCCCGCATGAAATGAAAATTGGATTCATATAATAGGAGAAAGGTTTCCCATTCCTTAGCTTGAAAGATATGTGGCCATGAAATAGGGATTAAGTGGAACAGAATTGACTGGGCGGTATAGTCGTGGAAACACCTCCTTCTTTCATATTTTGAACACGGAACAATATGTTACTACTAAAACATGGAAGAATTGAAATCTTAGATCAAAACACTATGTATGGATGGTATGAACAACCTAAACAAGAATTCTTGAATAGCGAGCAACCAGAGGGATTCCTCACTACATCAAAAAATTTCCATTAATGAAAGATGTAAATCCATTGGAAAAATAAAAAATACATATGTCGGATGAAATGGTGGTTGTTGTTATCTACTCCAATAACGAATCATTGGTTTAATTGAATAAGTAAATAAAATAAATATAACCTTCTCTTCATCTCAGGTCGATGGATCTTCTCAATTGGAAGATCCCTTATATGGATAATATACACATTCCAGTTGACCGGGCCTAATTCTAGTTCTTTTATTCCGAAGCAAATATATCCATAGGACGGTTCGTCCTAGTCAGATATTCACAACCAAGAAGTACTGGATTCTCTTTCGAATAGGCTTTGAAAGGACAAAGAGAAGGAAGACTTGAATGCCAACATACACCTATTATTGAATTAACCCAACCCGATAGTACCCATTTTATTTTGGGAACATAACATCCAGTGCCAAAGTCACTGAATGGGTAAGTCGTTAATCCCTAAAACGGACTATGTACTGTACTTTATATGATGGGTTGTAGGCGGGCATTTTCTAGAGGTTTCTATTGTATCAATCTACCCTTGTGTAATTCCTGTTGAAGACATAGACTCGGGGGTGGTTCCATGGTGGACGATTTCAAAGCAGACTCCCCATTCATTATTTATTAGATAGAGAAGGTCACCAAGATTTCGTGATCCGCAGCCCAACTTATTCCAATTCAATAAGAGATCTCGGATCGAATCGATATTGATATACTGATTCAATCCGAGATCTCTTATTGAATTGTTCATTCAATGAGCATTCTCAATATTATGCCCTGAAGAGGACTTGAACCTCCATGCTCTTTAGCACAAGATTTTGAGTCTCGTGTGTCTACCATTTCACCACCAAGGCATCTTGAAAGTGAATCGTATTCGATGAATATGATATATATCTAGTGTGATGTATGGAATATATGACAAAGGTGGAGTGTTGGAGTATTTCTATTGATCGATCATGTCATATAGGCCCGAGTTAGACATCCAATTGCTTCAATATGAATTATCCGGAAGATGCCTTATCTATATTATATATATAAAAAAAAGGACAATCAAACCTATTTCTCGATTCAATAGAAGCTAAAAGGGGTGAATAGAATAGGGAATAGGGTCCTAAATAAAGAGAAATATATATATATATATATGTAAAAAACAGGTATGATTACGCTTATTCCTAATCCTAAATGGAATGTAGCTACGGGGGGATCCATATGTAAACATAGTCTTTATTTAGATACGCTCGAATGATGTTTTCTCATAATGAGAATATATATAAGCCTATCCTGGTCTGGTCTGGTATGAAATGAATTTATAATCATGGAATTGACTCGATTATAGATTATAAGTTCATAACCCTAGCTCATTCCCATTTTGGGCGGAACAAATCTACTAATTCTTTGATTCCAGTTAGTAAGAGGGATCTTAAACTAAGGAATAGATTCTAGAAGCTAAAAAAGGGTATCTTGAGCAATTTCAATAATCGGGCTCATTGATATTCCCGGTATAGTAGATGCTATCAAACATATAATCATACTTAATTCGATTGAATTGTTTGATCTTAAAAGGGATCCTCTATAATTTCGCACATGAGGGGTTATTTCTTGATTTTGTCCTGTCATTAATAACTTGACTATTTTTAGAAAATAGTAGATAGAAAGAACACTCGTAAGGAGTCCTATTGAAACCAAGAAATATAGACCTGCCTGCCATCCACACCAGAATAAATGCTAGTGAAGGAAGACCTCCTAAGGATAAGAGACATAAGGCTAAAGAGAGAGCCAAAAAAGGATCTTTCGTGTATAATCAATCGTGCATAATCTCGAATGTTATCAATTCTGGTGCGTAGACCAAATAATACAATGCAAGCAAAAGTTCCTAGATTCATGGAGATATAGAAGAGCATATAAGTTATCATGCTTGCATATCCACCATTTGAGTCTCCAACAATTTTTTCAATAATTACATGTCCAATTTGACCTATGGATGAATATGCAAGCATACGTTTCATACTTGATTGAGTAATAGCAATGAGATTTCCCACTATCATGCTCAGAATAGCTAGGATTTCTAGAAGAAGATGCCATTTGTTTGATGAGAAATAAAAAGGAATATCAAAAATTCGAGTGGCTGAAGCAAAAGCATCTACTTTCAAAGTAACAGAAAGAAAAGCAACGACTGGAGTGGGAGAGTTAGAGTCGAAAACAGGATTCCTCACTTCTTTCTCTCATTCAAAACCATGGATGAGACCTTTATCTTGCACGCTCCTAAGTGATAAAAGAAAGAAGAACTCATCTTCTTTCTTTTTTGATTACCTTCCTCGCGTATGTATAAGACTGAATCCATTCGATTTCTAAAAAGGATTACTAATCCTTAACTTTTTGAGAAATTCTTCATCAGTGGTTGTAAATGACTGATTTTTCTCAATCTTTTCGACCTCTTGGTTCCTTAGGAGCAAGTCAAAAGATTGAGAAATAGAACCATCTGATTTGATTCGTTCTCAATAGCCATGAGACGATCACCTTAGGGTGATCTTTTTGTCGACGCATGCTCCTAAATCTTACAAAATATACACTTATCCAATATAGGAATAGTTAATCTCTATTCTACATGTTGTAGGGGGTATTAGATACCACACCAACCACATGCACCAAGCAGCAAGATTTGTACACCAGCCGCTTGCCACTCTGCCAGCACCATGCAACAAGATTTGTAAATGCAACTGAATAAATCATTTGTATTCCTTCTCTCTCCCATTCTGTTATAAGAATATAGGACAAAATAGTTTGTTATAGTTTTGTTATATTGAGCTGTGTATAAATACAACAATGTTCACTGCAAATAATAACATAGAGTGTGAAATAATAAGTAATACAGTGCATCATTTATCTTTTCATGTAAAACCTCTCTTCCTTTATCTTTTGATGATTTTGACGCTGGAATCATAAGCCATGACAGTGGACCAGGAAAGCTTGTTGGATGCAAGAGCTCTATCCATCTTTGGAAGGGTTTCTCATCACAGTATGTCTAATAAAGAACTTTACTCAAAAAGTTCACATACAGATCTCTTCAAGATTTTATGCTTCTTTTCTTCACTTCGAGGTCAAAATTCTCTTGACTTCAGAGAGTTGGGAAAGGTCAGAGAAACTAGTAGAGAGATTAGACAGCAACAGATAAAGGAGGTCAGAGAGTCCCATGCATGATATGCGCAAGGAAAAATCCACTCATGCATGCAATTTGTTGCTACCCAATTTTTGACCCATGTTTTTGATATATTTTCAAAAAATCCAAAAATAGAGAAAAACAAAGAAAATCCAAAAAAAATATGTTTTTAATATATTTTCGTCATTTTAGCATTTTCAACGTCGTTTAAAATTTTTTTTTTAAATTTTTAAGGGTCTTTCGAATGCGTTCGACTTTTCACGCGTCATTTTCAAAATAATTGATTTTCCGTATTTGAGTCGACGTTGATATTGATCGTTTTCAAAAAAAATACAAAAAAAACAAGAAAAATCAAATTTTACAAAAACAGAAAGTTAAGGGACCAATATTGAAAACTTGTCAATATTTTTTGCCTATAAATACTGGTGTCCAACACTTGCAAAAGGGGGGGGCAATTTTGCAATTAAAGAAGACAACCAAAAAACCCTAAGGGCTGAACATTTTTTTCATCTCCTGCACCCTAGGCAGCCGCCCCCCCTCCCCTGGATTTTCTTCTCTGCTCCCTCAACTACACAGCCGGCTCCCTCTTTTCCTTTCCTTTCCCCCTGCCCAGCACCAGCTCCCACAACACCGTTTCCCTCCAGCTTCTTCACCCAAAACCATCCTTCCATCTCCAGTTTTCTGCTCACACAAGACAGCCCCTCACCTCCTCTCTCTTACTCTGATCTTCACTCATCAACTGGCCATAGACCAACAACAGCCACGAATTAGCTCCCCCTTCCACAGATCCTCTCTCAGCTGCTCCCTTCTCCAGCCGCAGCGGCGCCTTCTTCATCCGGCAGCACCCAGCAGAGCCTTCCTTCTCCAGCTCCTCCCTCATAAATCACCCTCCACCAAGCTACACAGCAGCAGGCTCCTCCACACCGAAGCCCCGAACACAACAGCAGCAAAGGACAGCCCTCCTCCAGCCGTTCCCCCCAGCTTCAGCAGTGCCCACAGACCGGCCACCAGCAGCAGCAACCGATCTCCTTCACCGCCGTTTGCCAGCCTCCAGCACTCCTTGCTGCCAGTACATGGAACAAGGGAGAAGAGGATGAGCAGCAGCAGCTGATCTGCAACGAAGCAGACCCAAAAGAGGCCGTGGCAGATCTAAAAAGGGAGAGCCGGAATTGGTTGTGTTGTTGGTTTTACTTTGCAGGTGACTGGGAGATGCACTGCCGGTACGAACGAGAAGAGAAGAAAGAGACAATCCCGATCTACCAGCTTGCTGGTCTTCACCGGCGGTGGCGCGTGAGGCCCACGCGCCGCCACTGTTCCCGCGCCCAGAAAACTTCCTTGACACTGTTCCGACTATAGAGGGCTATCCCTGTAATTTCAGATTGTTTTAGGGCTAATTTTTGTAATTGTAAAAATTGTTTAATGTATTTTTTTTGTTTAGTTGACTTTTTATAATTTGTAATGTTGATGTACCAAAAAAAGAAAGAGAAAAGAAAAAAAAATGAATAATAAAAAGAAAGTTGTGTGTGTTTGTATTTTTTTATTTATATTATTGAATTATAAAAAAAAACAAAAGGAATTAATTGTTAATTTAAATATGGTTAAATATCTTAAGGACAAATAAAATCAAGTTGTACTTTCCACGAAAATGTAAGAACAAGTTTTTTACATATATTCGGGGATTCAATAACTGATTTATTCAAGCCTTAGAATTTAATTAATATTTTAAATTTTCTTAAATATGGTTAAATATCTCAAGGAAAAATAAAATCAAGTTGTATTTTACGTGAAAATGTAAGAACAAGTTTTTACATATATTCGGGGATTTAATAACTAATTTATTCAAGCCTTAGAATTTAATTAATATTTTAAATTTTCAAATCACATTAGAACACAATGCAGCTTACCTCAGGTAGGGTGTGTTAGGGGTGCTAATACCTTCCCTAACCACAACCAGTTCCTTACCCGCGATCTCTGACAAGACCAGTACATCAGGTTTCCTAGTAGCCCTCAATGAATTACTAGGTGGCGACTCCAACGAACAAATTCAAAGCAAACGCAAAAACAAGAAAAAATCGCCAGCCCGATGCCGCGCTTCGCTTTGGATTTTTTTTGGGGTGCGACAGAATGGCGACTCCGCTGGGGACGGGTATTGTTTTCAACTTTATCGGACTAAGCTTTGTGTTTTGACGTGTTCAATTTTTTTTGAGTGTTTTGTTTTATTTATTTGTGTTTTATTCATGCATTGTATATATTTCTCTCATGCATCACAAGTTTGAATTTTTGAAAGCACACATCAGCTTTAGGTTAAGTGGGGGACTAGCAGCTTGCCTTATGACTTGAGTCAAGGTTTAAGTTTGTGTAAACCCCAACTCTTTGTTGAGTGCTTAGACTGATAATAGTTGGACACATGCCAACCAATTACCTGCTGGGCCCCTATATTGCCTTTACGAAGGCGATCACTGGGACAACAAGAGACCCTTTTAGAGACCAAGTAGCAAACCTACCCTGTCTCACGTAAAATGAATAGAGCATGTCTTTAGGATGTATGTGCTATTGTTTTGCATCTGAGCAAACTCTTCTTGAAGCATCTTGAACTCAAGACTTGTGGGTGATACATTGGCCGTCACTCCGAAAATTTTCATTGTAGAGTTTGGGCAAAAATCACGATTCTTGTCCATCATACAAGAGTTACGACCATATTGTCACCCCTCGAAGGGTGAGTTCGTCATATAGATTACATATTCATACATTTATCATGCATGTACCGGGTTGAAAAGTAGGTTCCCCCGCACAAGCTGTGCTGCAAGTGATTGAAGAAAGGATATAAGTGAAGAAAGATATCAGATAGAGGCTCATTATCAGTTTGAGTTTGAGAGCATCAAAGATGAAATAGCTGGACTCAGATCTGCTCGAACAAGTGTTGAGCATCAAATGGAAAGAGAATGTCTACACAGTCTTCTGTGGGAACACTGTTTGTCCACCGTCCAATTGAAGCTGCCTCTCCTTTTCAGTCATGAACAACAACAGCAATGCCTTCAGTCATCAACTAATGACAACCCTGTTTCCTGTCCAGTTGCACTGTTAAATGTTCATTGCCTCCACATCATCTAATGGAACCAAACGACTACTAGCCTCATGTTCATGGTGCATCAGTCTGTTTTGAAGTTACCCCAATTATGAGCTCAATTCTAGTTCAGCAGCGCAAGATGTTGGTCTGAAAAACCATGACCAGACACTGAACTTCCACGTGGTAGAGCTCTCTGTAGAAGATTTATTTGTGGATCTGCCAATGGAAAATGCAAAAAGGGGATGTATGAATTTCATATGCTTTGAAATTTTTTTTTTCCACCAGAGAAACGAACAAAACATTGTAGCAGTCAGAGGACTTAGGCCTAGTCTGAAAACATGAGCAGTCGTCGAACTTCAACGTGGCAGAGCTCTTTCTACAAAAATCTGTTTATGATGCTGCAAGTTGGGAATGCAAGAGGGGATTTATAAGTTGCATATGCTACAAATATTTCTCCCATCAGTTTCAGCACGAAGACCTCTTAGTAAGTCGAAGAGCCAGACCTGGTCTGAAAAATATGAGCAGACATGAAACTTTAACGTAGCAGAGCTCTCTCAGCAAGAATCTGTTTGTGGATCCGCAAGTGGGAAATCCAAGAAGGAATACAGTAGTTTCAGATCATCTATGATTTTCCTCCAACAATGTCGGCATTAAAACTCAAAAGTAGAGAGAAGAGACATGCCTAGACTGAAAAAACATGAAGAATACTGAAACTTCAACAGAGCAGGACTTCCTCTATAGGTGTTTGTTTGCTGCACTGTTAGATGGAATTCGAAGAGGGGACAAAGGAGTTTCAAATTCATCAGGTGCTCTTCCAATAGAGACAATGTGTGATTCCACACGTCGGTAGTGACGATACTACAAGTTTCTAGGCGCTGCCAAGATTACCAAGCTGTTACAAAGTTTTCTAACAATCCTCAACCA
Source organism: Populus alba (assembly GCF_005239225.2). NCBI lineage: Eukaryota > Viridiplantae > Streptophyta > Magnoliopsida > Malpighiales > Salicaceae > Populus > Populus alba. Next base: position 32,912,607 of record NC_133284.1, read on the forward strand.
ACCATAGCAACATTGGAAGATTGAAATAATGTTGTGAGGATTTTCCGAAGAATTGAACAAGCTATGAAGAGAAGAAAGATTGAAGGATCTGCCATGGATTCTAGAACAATGATGAGAGGTGAATCATAAGATGACTTTGACGGTGTGAACCCTTAATTATGTGGTATAGCCAGGTCTCACGGTAGCATCAATTGCTCAAATATCTTTGCCAAGATGGGACATTCCTCTGCCACTTAAGTTTGTCGGCCAGCATCTGCCAGATTCCAGAATTTTGCTTGACTCCGACAAATCCTATGTAACCACTATTTTCCAGGTGGTTCAATCTAGACAAGAGATGTGATGCCATGATGGGGTTCTCGGCCATTTCAATGGAATAGTTGCAAGAATTTCAAGTGAATAGTTATCATGTGAGTTTACTTGCCAGCATCTGCTAGATTCCAGACTTTTACCTGACTCCGACAAATCCCATGCAACCATCATTTTCTGGGTGGTTCAATCCAGACAAGAGATGTGATGCCATGATGGGGTCCTCAACCGTTTCAATTGAGCAATTGCTAGAATTTCAAGAAGCGAGTCTGAAAGTTGGTGAGCAAGAGACAAGTGGAGTCGTTGAAGGAGGGTGTCATTGGCTATATTGTTCCCCGAACATCTTCAGAATGACATGTGATCGAAAATGCTTGGAAAAACGCAAATATTGCAAGAAAAGTTGATTCAAGAATGGTGATGAACAGTCAATCATATTGTTTTGGAATTCTGCATTTTGTTTTGGGATCACATCTCATCCTTTAACGAAACATGACTTGCTTTTGTCTCTTTGTTGTTTTGAAATCAACAGATGTTTAACATTTTATTCTGACAAAATATTTTGATCAAACTCCAACATGCGATAAAGGCTAATCAATCCTGAAGATTAAAAGTATTTTGATTGCAGAAATGACTCGATTCTTGTTGAAATGACATGAGGTGACCGAACAAATTTTGAGCTCACACATAATTGAACCACACATCATATAGCTAAGTTTTAGCAGTATGCATAATGACATGTAGTGGAGTTGGTAGTTATGGACTCATGAATCATGACTCTTACAAGTCCCAATCATTACACTAGATGAGGTCAAAATTTATCGGTTCTAACCGACCTTGCTTGAAATGAGAAAAGGCCATCTTTGATAACCTGTCACTTTCTAAAAATTATCTCCCTTGTAGTCCCATTTTGAGCTGGATAGATTATTTTCTCTAAAAACCCTGACTAGGATCACACCCCACACTGGGGGCAAATGGGAGATATTTTGAAGACATTGATATAATTAATGGATAAAGTGGAAGGCTTAGAACAAAAGTCCAATGTTTGAGAAAGGGCTAGAAGAAGAAAATCCATAGATTGAGGGCCATCCAAGAAAAACTTTGAGGAAGGCTATGCAAAAAAGGAAATGAAAAGAAAATGCCTATCAATTCTTAGAGAGGCAAGACAGTTTTCAATTGAGAAAAGACAATAAATGCCAAAAGTCAACACTAGAAAAAATCGATGCTTCATATCTTTTGGTGTGTCCAGGATAAAGCCTCTAAATTTCTTTTTTTTTTTAGATTGGTTATTCATCAAAGAAAAGTTGGATTTGCATTATGACCTATGTTAAGAGAATTCTGATATTTGAGATTAACAAGGTTATATGTCACTTTCTCTACAATGACAACAAGAGAAAGAGAATCGATGAATAATTGATGTTGATCCTAGGTCTTTGAAACCCTCAAACACCTTTTGAGCCTTTGAAATTCCTTTCTTTCACAGCCATGAACCATAGCCTGCATTACATGCTTTTAAAAGCCCTTTTTAATCAAGCAAGCAATTTGAATCGATAAAATGGCGCTCTCAAAACTTGAAGAGCTTTTCCATAAGGGTCGTGACTTCATGAATTAAGCTACTGGTTATTATGCATGCTGATAAAATAAATGCTAAGAAAAAGAAACAATCTTTCTTGATAAAGCCTGAGCATCTTGTTTTTGAAATTCATAAAAATGTCACCTCATCACAGACCATCAAAAGATATACCCAAAATCAGAGTTTAAAGTGGACACAAAGAACCATGGAAAAAAAACCATTTCAATCTTACAACGGGTCATCTCTGTTTTCAAAATACAAGACAATCGAAGGACTGCATTGAATAGTGTGTTGGGTGTTTGACCAAAAAAAGTTTGAATTTCAAAAAAAATAAAAAAAAATAAAAAAATATATATATATATATATATATATATAATAATTTCAAAAAACAAACATCTCTTTGATTTCATTTCAACAATTAGGCTTGAATAGACATGATCGTTGAAATATGAGATTTGATTCCAGAACAATAAAGATTGTCAAACAAAGAAGAACATTTATTGAGTTTGCAAAATCCTTGACAAAAATGACATCAACATTTTCTCGACACTCCTTGAAACGTTGACCACCTGGGGGCAATACAGTGGGCCCTTTAGAAGAAAAACAAACAGCCTTCAAATCAGCTGGGGGCAAAGAAAGAATCAGATGATGAGCCATCAAAGTTCATCAAAGTCATTCTTGGCAATCACAAAAAGCCATATGTTTATACAAGAAAAAATGAGCATGCTCAGATCGATTAAGGGCAATGTGGTTCAAAGACAATATGTGATTTAGTGAACTTCAGCAGCAATTGATGAGCAACGCTGCACTTGAAGGATATTTTCATATCTTCATCTTGGGTTTACCCTGTAAAACATGGCTATGACTCCTGACATATGTTATCGGTGAATGCATTTGAATGAACATCGAACATATGCATACCACTAAGATTGACTATGGGACCATCTATTCTGAAGCTCAAATGCGCACTTCACCGCATGAATATGGGTGATAACATGGGCATCATTGATGATGCCAAAGCAGTTATTTTCACGATCTGATTTGACAACCTAAGAAGAATCCATAGAGAAATACATCGCGCTTACAATGATGAGATGTTTACTGCAAAGCATGAGATCCATGTCTAGATGACTTGGTTGTTCCATGAAGGGTGGTGACCACATATACTTGAACGGTATTTCAACCGAAGGCAAGTTCATGACCGATTAACAATCTTGATGGGTTGTTGACATGATGCACACAATCAATCAAAGGATAATTCTCAGAAGAATCGAAGAGAGAAAATTCTTCATGATGAATCAAGCAACACCACACTTGGGGGCATTGCCAAGCTTGATGAGCGATACGAGCAGTAATTGTCAAAGACAGCCCGGGATGGGCATTGCATTTGCAGCTGAGTGGATGGCTAGCACATGAATGAGTCAATTCCTCGGAAGAACAAAGAAAGCTTTGGGATGCAAACAAGGGCACCCTACGACGATGGAGCATCAAGGAGGGGGGGACCTATATTTCAAATCAGGTAAGGATGCATGCATATCATCTAACAACCATTTGCACATATTTTTGAATTATTATAGGAAAATCCTTAATGAGGTCCAACAAGATGGTGGAAAGAGAAAGAAGCATTGTGGTGATGATAATAAAGAATTGATTTTGATCATGGAATAAAAGGACGATGGGATGAACCTTACCATTAGGAAAATCCAAAGAAATGAAAAGATCAACCTTGCAATTGGGAAGCCTCGAGTTTTTCAACCATTGCAGTCAGGAAACACCGAGTTTTCAAATCCTATGATCGGGAATTATCAGGAAGCACCAAGTTTTCGAGCCCTTCTTCTGTCATCCCCTCAGGACTTCGCCAGGTAAGTCCCATTTTTTCACACTTATCATCATTTGTTTTCCATCTGGGTAGGTCACCCATTACAATGAGACCGCACTTCATATTCTTTCTATTTGGGTAGGTCGCCCATCACAACGAGACCACTTCATCATTTTTTTTCCATCTGGGTGGGTCACCCATTACAACGAGACCACACTTCATATTTTTTCCATTTCTGGGCAGGTCACCCATTACAATGAGACCACACTTCACATTTTTTCCATCTTGGGTAGGTCACCCAAAGAATGAGACCATTCTCCATCTTTTTTTTACCTGGGTAGGTCACCCATAAGAATGAGGCCATTCCTCTCCCTGGGTAGGTCACCCAAAGAATGAGACCACTCTTCCTTTTTCCACTTGGGTAGGTCACCCATCACAATGAGACCATCATTTTTTCTGGGTAGGTCACCCATTAGAATGAGACCATTCTCCATCTTTTTTTTACCTGGGTAGGTCACCCATAAGAATGAGGCCATTCTTCCCCCTGGGTAGGTCACCCAAAGAATGAGACCACTCTTCCTCCTTTCCACTTGGGTAGGTCACCCATACAATGAGACCATCATTTTTCTTGGGTTCGTCACCCATACAATGAGACCATCATATTTCTGGGGTTCGTCACCCATACAATGAGACCATCATTTTTCTGGGGTTCGTCACCCATACAATGAGACCATCATATTTCTGGGGTTCGTCACCCATACAATGAGACCATTTTTCACACTTTCTTTTGTTTTGATTAAATGAGGTCGCCAGATGGGATCTTATGTAGCTTTGGTTAAAGCTAATCGCCAGATGGGATTTCAGGTTAACCGAGTTACACAATATTTTCGTTCCAGTTGAATGAGGTCGCCAGATGGGATCTCAGGTAAACCCAATGTGTGGGCAGGTCGCCCGTGAAAATAGACCATTGGGAGAGTATGGGTCGGTCGCGCCGTGAAAATAGACCAGAGTGAGTATGTGTGGGCAGGTCGCCCGTGAAAATAGATCCGTGTGAGTGTGTGGGCAGGTCGCCCAAGATAATGAAACCATTTTCCTTTTGTTTCTTTACAAAGCTTACTATGCAAAACATCGAGGATTTTTTGCTTCGTAAGCATTGTAAAGAGGGGGCATCTGTTGCTACCCAATTTTTGACCCATGTTTTTGATATATTTTTCAAAAAATCCAAAAATAGAGAAAAACAAAGAAAATCCAAAAAAAAATATGTTTTTTAATATATTTTCGTCATTTTAGCATTTTCAACGTCGTTTAAATTTTTTTAAAAAATTTTTTAAGGGTCTTTCGAATGCGTTCGACTTTTCACGCGTCATTTTCAAAATAATTGATTTTCCGTATTTGAGTCGACGTTGATATTGCTCGTTTTCAAAAAAAAATACAAAAAAAACAAGAAGCAGCCGATCTCCTTCACCGCCGTTTGCCAGCCTCCAGCACTCCTTGCTGCCAGTACATGGAACAAGGGAGAAGAGGATGAGCAGCAGCAGCTGATCTGCTACGAAGCAGACCCAAAAGAGGCCGTGGCAGATCTAAAAAGGGAGAGCCGGAATTGGTTGTGTTGTTGGTTTTACTTTGCAGGTGACTGGGAGATGCACTGCCGGTACGAACGAGAAGAGAAGAAAGAGACAATCCCGATCTACCAGCTTGCTGGTCTTCACCGGCGGTGGCGCGTGAGGCCCATGCGCCGCCACTGTTCCCGCGCCCAGAAAACTTCCTTGACACTGTTCCGACTATAGAGGGCTATCCCTGTAATTTCATATTGTTTTAGGGCTAATTTTTGTAATTGTAAAAATTGTTTAATGTATTTTTTTTGTTTAGTTGACTTTTTATAATTTGTAATGTTGATGTACCAAAAAAAGAAAGAGAAAGAAAAAAAAATGAATAATAAAAAGAAAGTTGTGTGTGTGTTTGTATTTTTTTATTTATATTATTGAATTATAAAAAAAAACAAAAGGAATTAATTGTTAATTTAAATATGGTTAAATATCTTAAGGACAAATAAAATCAAGTTGTACTTTCCACGAAAATGTAAGAACAAGTTTTTTACATATATTCGGGGATTCAATAACTGATTTATTCAAGCCTTAGAATTTAATTAATATTTTAAATTTTCTTAAATATGGTTAAATATCTCAAGGAAAAATAAAATCAAGTTGTATTTTACATGAAAATGTAAGAACAAGTTTTTACATATATTCGGGGATTTAATAACTAATTTATTCAAGCCTTAGAATTTAATTAATATTTTTAAATTTTCAAATCACATTAGAAACACAATGCAGCTTACCTCAGGTAGGGTGTGTTAGGGTGCTAATACCTTCCCTAACCACAACCAGTTCCTTACCCGCGATCTCTGACAAGACCAGTACATCAGGTTTCCTAGTAGCCCTCAATGAATTACTAGGTGGCGACTCCAACGAACAAATTCAAAGCAAACGCAAAAACAAGAAAAAATCGCCAGCCCGATGCCGCGCTTCGCTTTGGATTTTTTTGGGGTGCGACACACTTGGCCACCGTTCTTTCTCTTGGCAAGATGGTGAGAATCGAATATGTGACACGTAATTAACCACCCGCATATTGTTGATCTTGTTTGTTGTTAGGTCTAATTAAGATTGTGTTTAGGAAATGCACTGATCCGTAATCCCAATGGAGCCTAACACATATACGGACAATTACTTATGATTAGTAATCAAGCCACCATGAAAAACGCCCTTCTTGTCATTTTTTATTCATTATTTAACTCGTTAATTAGGATTGGGGAAATTAATGCCTGCTAATATTCAGAACTTGAATATTTCAAAAGCATAATTACCGGTAATTAACTGCGATTTAATGTTAGCAGCATAATTAGTGGGAAGCCATGAAATTAGCAACTACTGGAACTAAAACCTCTCTCGAACCAAAGTTTCCATCCTCGTTTAGATGAAATCACTTGAAAAAATGGCAGCTATATCTAAAGGTTGTTCATCATTTCCATGCAAGATCGATTTAAAAGCATTAATTATAAGCATTAGGGTCATGATTCTGTAGTTGAAAAAACTGAGCAAAAAGTTCATGAAGCAAATGCAATTTGCATTTGGATGTCTTTTGCAGCCATAATGAGAATATATTCCATTATGAGAAATGAAAGGTCATGTAGGCAAAATAGATTTGTGGAGGAGCCATTAATGTAGCAAATCTGGATCGGATTTTTATTCTCTTGTTGGTTATAAATAGGGGATGTCAAAAATGCATTAATCACCATCACATTTTGAGGATGAACACAAGAGGAAAAGAGACCTAACAAGAAAATAAGAGTCTTGTTAGTTAGCCAAGGACGATTTGCCTGTTCCTTTGCAATTTGGGATATGCCCTGGACATAGAGGCAGGACCCACATTCGGGGTTTCAGGTAGTCTCCTTGGCTAGGTTGACAGGCTCTCTTCTTTGTCATGCCAGGCCTTCTCTTTCTTCCGGACAAACACGCCATTCACTCTATCTTGTATCATTTCGTAAATGGAGGAAGTGAAAGCCTTACATGAAGACAAGAGTCGTGTTTTTTGATGCGGAACAATAAAGAATAAGAATTAAAACAAGAAAAGAAAGAAGCTTAGGGAAAGAAAGAAGCTAGAGAAGAGAAGAAAGGAGATTGGAGATATGCAAATTCTGCAATTTTTCATTAATCATCAAAAGTATCTCTCAAAATGACAAAAGAACATATAAATAGTAAACCCTAAAAGTAAACCCTAAAACATCCTGCTATTTGGGCTCGGCCCATCAAATCGAACTGTTTAACATAAATAACAATGAGCAGGCCTAGGTGGGCTAAATAAATAAATAACAATAAGCAGACCCAAATGGGCTAAATAAAATAACAATGAAATAGGCCCACATGGGCTTAGTCTCCCAACCAAAGCGTGACAGGCTGGGCCAATCCTACGCCATCTCCGTCCATATACTCGTGTAATCGGTGGTGTGGGCCTGGTGTCCCCCACCAACTCTCTCGGGGGTTGGAAAAACTCGACCCCGCGAGTGTAGCATTGGCCGACTCTGATAGTACTTCCCAAAAATCTGGGTCAAGTTGCTGCAAAGTATCTCTAGTAATCCAAGTGCAGTCTGAGTCAGGTCGACCTACCCAGCGAACTAGAAACCGTTGAACCTCACCATTCCTGTTAAAAACAACTTGTTCATCCAGAATAGCATCAATATTATCCTTTTGTGCTGATGTCAAGGTGAAAGGGGATAGAGGGCTCAATAACGATCATCAGTAGGGGAGATAAGTGGTTTCTCAAATGGGTTATTTGGAATTGGAAGTGGTTTGTGGTATGCAACTAGATCTTCAATGTTGAATGTAGAGCTAATGCCAAAATCATGTGGTAAATTCAATAACATAAGCATTTGTACCAACCCGTTGTAGCATTTTTGAAAGGCCCAGCACTACGTGCATGCAATTTTCGATTAGCTCCCGAAGGAAATCGTTCGGGTCTAATCCTTATCATAACATAGTCTCCAACATTAAACTCATTATGTCATCTATGTAAATCAGCTTGAAGTTTATATTGCGCATTACTTGCTTGAATCTGTTTAGTGATCTCAATATGCAAATCCTGAATTCTACGTGCAAAAGATTCAGCTGACTCAGACACTCTAGCATTAAGGGACATAGGAAGAAGATCTAAAGGCTTCCTAGGCTTGTAACCATGTACAATTTCAAGGGACTCATGCCTATTGACCTATTGATAGAGCTATTATGATCACTCACTAGACACCTCAAGAGGTTTCCCAAACTTCTGTTAACCACCTCAGTTTGACCATCAGTTTGGGGGTGGTAAGCAGTAGAAAACTTCAATTTGGTTCCTACCATATGCCAAAGGGTTTTCCAGAAATAACTTGTAAATCTAACATCCCTATCCGAGACTATGTTTTGGGGAAGGCCATGCAACTTGACAATCTCGTCAAAATAGAGTTTTTGCAACTCTGGAAGCATCTGTGGTCTTAGTACAAGGAATAAAAATGGGCCATCTTGTAGAGAAGCGGTCAACAACCACAAAAAATAGAATCATGTTTCTTTGTAGTACGTAGAAGTCCAAGCACAAAATCCATACTTACATCTTGCCAAGGACAAGTAGGAACTGGCAATGAGGTGTAAAGACCAGTATTTTGTTTTCTATGTTTAGCTAGTTGGCAAGTTCGACACTGACTTACCATTTTGCAACATCTCTTTTCAAACTAGACAAAAAAAAACTGACGTTCTACTTCTTCGATGGTTTTATTCCTCCAAAATGCCTGAGAGACCTCCAGCATGAATCTCCATATCAAAAAATCACGCACAGACGTTTTCGGGATACAAAGTTTATTTATCCCAAAATAAGTATCCATCTTGGAAGTGATAACCATTTATTACACGGTGATTCTCATCCTTTAATGTCAAGTATATTTCTCCAAATTCTGAACAAGATTCATATTCCCTCTTTAAGTCTCTCAAATCCTATGACTTCAACACTCATAGACAGATAACAACGTTACTCGAGGACTCAAAGCATCTGCAGCCTTATTCTCTATTCCAGATTTATGTTTCAAAACAAATGAATATGCTTGCAAATATTCAACCCAATGACCATGCCTATGATTAAGCTTCTTTTGGGAGTTAAGATAGCGGAGGGCCTCATGATCGGAGTATAGAACAAACTCCTGTGGCAACAAGTAATGTCGCCAATAGCGCAAGGCCTGAACCACCGCATAAAACTCCTTATCATAAGTTGAGTACTTTTGTTTGGCCTCATTAAGTTTCTCACTAAAGTAGGCTACAGGGTGACGTTCTTGACTAAGTACTCCACCTATACCAACTCCCGAAGCATCACATTCAACTTCAAACACTTTAGTAAAATCAGGTAGCCGCATTACTGGCTTCCGTCATTTTTTTCTTAACTTCCTCAAATGCCCTATTAGCTCCTTTACTCCACTTAAAACTCACCTTGTTTCAAACAATCTGTAATAGTGACATGATAGTGCTAAATCCCTTAATAAAACGACGATAGAAAAGTCGCAAGCCCATGAAAACTACGAACCTCATGAATAGTCTTAGGTTCAGGCCATCTACTATCGCTTGGACTTTCTGGTGGTCAGCAGAGACTCCTTTCCATGACACTATAAACCCTAAAAAGATCACTTGATCTGTAAAGAAGGAACACTTTTTGACATTTACAAACAAACTTGCCTTTCTTAGGGTGGTACAAACCTGAATAAGATGATCGAAATGTTCTTCCTTTGTTTTGCTATAAATAAGAATATCATCAAAGTATACCACCAAGAATTTTCCCATAAATGGCCGAAGCACTTGTGTCATTACTCTCATAAAAGTGCTTGGTGCATTGGACAGGCCAAAAGGCATGACTAGCCATTCATATAAACCATCTTTAGTCTTAAATGCTGTTTTCCACTCATCTCCAGGACAGATCCTAATCTGATGATACCCGCTCTTTAAGTCAATCTTAGAAAATATTTGGGCTCCTGCCATCATATCTAGCATGTCATCCAATCGAGGAATTGGAAAACGATACTTGATTGTAATCCTATTTATGGCTCGACTATCAACACACATTCTCCATGATCCATCTTTCTTGGGTGTTAACAGTGCAGGTACTGCATAAGGGCTCAAACTCTCTCGTATAAATCCCTTTGTAACAATTCACATAATTGCCTTTGCAATTCAGCATGTTCACTTGGGTTCATCCTATAGTGAGGCAAGTTTGGTAATGTGGCCCCAGGGACAAAATCTATGGCGTGTTGAACATCACGCATAGGGGGCAAAGCATCAGGTAGTTCAGAAGGGAAAACATCTAGAAATTCTTTCAACATTTCTCTTACCTCTTCAGGTGGCTCTTCTAAAAAGTCTTCTACAATCTCTTTAGCCACTACAACAAACACAACAGACTCCTCACAAATCTCCTTATCAAACTCCTTAGGACTTATTATGTTAAGTCCTCCTTTTTTCACTTTATTTTTCTTTTGACTATTATCATTAGGTTTTGGAGGTAATCCAATAAGTTGGATTTTGTTACCTTGAAAAGTGAATGAACAAGAATTTGATCATCCAAATATTGTAACGTCCAAATCATATAACCAAGGCCTACCTAAAATCACATGCCCTACATCTATGGGGAATGACATCACACCAAATTTCATCATGATAGTCAAAAATCTTAATGGGAAAACGACATCTCTCTTTGACTGCTATTAGATGTATCATTAACCCAAGACACGCTATAGGCTTGGGGTGTGGAACAAACTTTAAGCCTAAGCGGGATACACTACCCGATGAAACTGCATTAATACAACTACCACTGTCAATAATGATCTTACACCTTTATCTCCACATTTAATGTAAGTGTAAATATAGCAGTCCTTCTCCAATCCTCAGTTCCTTTAGGTTGTGTTAAAGCACATCTAACCACACCTAACCTAGTTGTCTTGATTTGAGTGGATATAGACCTAACACATCCTAGCAAGTTAGACTCATCATCCTCATCATTTAAATCTTGAAAATCATCGGGATTGGGTTCATATACCTTATCATCACAATTATCATCTTCACCTATATCCTCTTGCCCCTTGATGAACAAAGCTTTATTAGGGCAGCTAGAGGAAATATGACCAAAACCCTGACACTTAAAACACTGAATTCTTGAAGTTCTAGGTGCTTCATGAAAAATACCCTTACCTTTGTCTTCCCTGGATATCGGGGAAATCAAAGGAATTTGTTTACGGGGTGGGGCACCTAATATGAAATTATTACTACCAGGTTGAGATCTAAAAGGGGTACTACGAGTGTCCTGACGTCTTGTCCACTGACTTTTTGTGACCAAGTCGTAATTTTGTACTAGGGTATAAGCTTCATCAAGGGTGGAAACACCCCTACGCACAACCTCTCGTCTAAGGTCATCGTTTAAGCCTTTTCGAAATCTACTTAAGGTCATCACTCCGTCCTCTCTAACTGCACACCTCATCCTATACTCATCAAATTGTGCCACATATTCATTGGCAGACTTGCCTCCTTTTCTAAGGTTATTCCACTGGTCCAAAAGATTTCCTCTATAGAACGAGGCAAGTACCTTTCTTCTAACTTAGTCTTCATTTCAACCCAATCAGTAATAGGGGGTTGACCTCTCCTAATCAAAGACTCTTCTACACTTTCCCAATAGAGCTGAGCGGTTCCACTAAGTTTCATGTTTGCAAATCTTACCCTTCTATTCTCAGATAGATTATACCAAGCCAAAGAATTGATCCATGTCACGGATCCATCTATCAAAAATCCATGGGTCAAGTTGACCCTCAAAAGTTGGGGCTTCTACCTTAATATGCCTCATAACTCGCTCGTCAGGGTCATCATATTCGTGATGGCCCTGATTGCGGTTGTACTGACGGTTCCTAGGATGAACTGGTCTTTGACGGTAGTCATTTGGGAATGCTCACTATCATTAGGGTCATCAAAGTCATTGTGACCCTGGTGTTGGTTATGGTGGCGGTTCCTACGAGGAACTGGTCTTTGAGGATTTCTATGGTTGTCATTTGAATGTTCACTCCCACTAGACTGTCTTATTTGCAAAGTTTCTATAGACTCCATCCTCCCAGAAAGATTGTTCATTTGATTGGACATGTTGGCCCATTTCTGTTCGCATAAGTTGTAATTGTTCTTGAATATCTCTAAGAACATTACTAGAGCTCGGGTCCATGGTAGCTATGACTTCTAGATTGTGTGTACTAGACGACCACTACGTAAATGCATGCAAAACTAATACTGAGATTGAGATCACAAAATGACACTTTGCAAGTAAAACGTAAAATAAAGTTATAGCTAATAATAATAAAATAAATAAATAAAATAAAATAATTTTTTTTTTTTATCTTGGAAACTAAGCAATGATACATTAAACCCGGAAAATGTGCATGCAAGTAATGTAAGTCCTCTAAATGCACACAAGTAATTCAAACACAATGTTTCAGTTTTCCCACTAATTTAACCAAGTTCACAATTAACTAAGAGGATCCAATCTTCAATTACTCAAAATTAAAGTAATTCAATTTAAAAGTGGGCTATGAATCTAGTTATGGGCAAGCACAAAGGATAATATTAATGCTAAATACTGATTAACAAGTGTAAAAACCATACCAGAATGATGATTTTCAATGGGTAAAAATTCTGACCGTATGATGTGGTAGTGAAGGATACGTGGCAGCTGACATGGCAGGGCATTACTGACAAGGCAGATGAGTGGATGGAGCTGCTGACGTGGCAGAAACTGATGACGTGGCAAGAACAGCTGACGTGGCGATGACGTTGGCTAGGTTAATTAATTACCAGCTTTCTGTCTTCGTGTTTTCCTGGCTTCTATCACCTGTGGCCGCTGCTGTCGGTGAAGACCCGGTGCACGAAGCTTGCTGATTCTGATGGAAGCTTCGTGATTCTGCGTTGGTATCTGGTGGTGTGCGAGGGAGGAGGCGGTGGTGTCCGCTGTTTGGACGACGTCCTTTTTTGATCTGTTTGTCCGCTGCTGGGAAGGTGATAGTACTGTTGACCGGTGGCGTTGTGGCTGCTGCTGCAGAATGCGTGGGCGCGAGTCAGTGGGGGTTGCGGCTGATGGTTTGGAACCGAAGAACAAAGAAACTGTTGTTACTGCGGCCGCTGTGGGTTGTTGAAGGGCAGTGAATCGGCGTGGACTAGTGATCGTTGGCTACAATCGGCGTTGATGTAGAATGGCCGATCGTTCTGTGGAACTGTGTCTGTTGTTGTGATTGTCTGAGGCGGCCGGTGATGGCGGGGCGCCGCTGCTGAAGATTGAAGATGAAAAAAAAAAACCATAAACGTTGAACAGTAACCGGAAACAATAGTGTTTTTTTTTTTTTTGGGATCGGAACAGTAGTTGTTTTCTGATTTTTGTGGAACAATAACGATTTTTTTTTATCAGAACAGTAGTTGTTTTCTAATTATTATTTTTTTCAGATTAAATCTAGGGTTAAACATAAACACATAGATCGTTTAATTGTAAGAACAATTAAAAGCCGTGCTCTGATACCAAATTTGATGCGGAACAATAAAGAATAAGAATTAAAAACAAGAAAAGAAAGAAGCTTTAGGGAAAGAAAGAACTAGAGAAGAGGAAGAAAGGAGATTGGAGATATGCAAATTCTGCAATTTTTCATTAATCATCAAAAAGTATCTTCAAAATGACAAAAAGAACATATAAATAGTAAACCCTAAAAGTAAACCCTAAAAAATCCTGCTATTTGGGCTCGGCCCATCAAATCGAACTGTTTAACATAAATCACAATGAGCAGGCCCAGTTGGGCTAAATAAAATAAATAACAATAAGCAGGCCCAAATGGGCTAAATAAATAACAATGAAATAGGCCCACATGGGCTTAGTCTCCCAACCAAAGCGTGACAGGCTGGGCCATCTTACGTCGTCTTCCTTTCCATATACTCGTGTAATTGGTGGTGTGGGCCTGGTGTCCCCACCATGTTTGGTAGCCAAGGAATGAGTTGCCCACCCTATGGAAAGAGTTCTCAAGCACACGGTAGAGGGGACCATTACTTCGGCTCTGGGCAGTCACCTTGGCTATGCTGACAGACCAATCTCTCTCATGCTAGACTGTCTCTTCTTTCCTGACAATGATCCTCTGCATCAGCTTGGAGCTCCAGATGAGTTATGCAGCTATCCCATGGGGTGGAGTAAATTGATTATGCTAATACTGTGGTTTTTTTTCAACAACAACCGAAGAGGAAAACAAACTGACTTGATTTTCTCAGCTCTACGACACAAGAACATGTAGCTATAAATGGCACATTTTCTCAACTGAAGAGGAAAACATTTTCTCAAATAATTTTAGAAAAAACGTTTTCCATGAAACAAATAAGTCTAATTCAACCTGTCCATTACCCTTTCCTTTTTTAAAATGTATTACAAAAACATGTCGGTACAGAATTTTCCAACCAAACAGTCAAACCTAACATTCTCTTATCAAAACCTTCCACCTTTAGATCTACTCCAGTTAAACAAGTTCTTAGATGCAGTCAATGGTGCTGAGATTCAGCTTTTACCTCGACCGTTTCGATCTCCAAGTTCTAAATTACGGGAAAAGTGCAGGATAACCCCCAAGAGGTGCGGGTTTTTTCTACTAATTGAGGCCCTCCCCTCACCACCCCAATAAGGATGGTCTAAAAGAGTTCATAACTACTCCTCTTACTATAGGACATTTATCTAGCCAACATTTAGATCGAGCTTTACCCAAACTTTTCTGGTTCACCCCAGCATTCCCTACTTGTCCGACTGTTGTTGAGTAGTTTTTAAATATTAAACGAATCCCCCATAAGGTAATTTTAACGTAGGATACATCTCTATGTTTCCCCCAGGGAATCTTTAGAATCCCCACTGTTTAGCTTTCAATTTGCCTCTGACCATCAAATGAAATGTGAATAACCCGTCCTCCTCTCTTTGAAACAAGGGGTGCTTCTGGTTCTGTCAGTGCTTGAAATAATTTTTGTCTTCTCCACATTACTATATCTCTGGAGTCAATAATTTTATATATGGAACTACTGAACTCAATCCTTTGCTGCCCTTACTCTTAAGTTTTCTGTTGAGGTCTATCCTATAGAGGTACTCAAATTAGATCAGCGATCGATTTCTAGATTTCGTCTTAAACCTAATTGGTTACTTCCAATTATGTAAATCAATAGTTCAAACCGCACTCAAAGGTAGGGCATTTTCTATTTTTATAGGAACTTCTGTACCGGAAATAATGATCCAATTATATAGCCCCTCTGGGATGTAAAATATATCTCTTCTCACCATCCCCATAGTATATGAGACAAATGTATGCATTTCAATTATGGTCGTATTCTATGGTTATGATTATACCATATATGTATTTTTTTCATTCCGTGAAAAAATCGATTTTACGGTGTAGATGTTTTATAACCTCCCCTTTATGCCTTGCGGTAATGATTCCTCTGGCATTACGGCCTTTACCATAACAATGCAGCCGATAGATCAAATTATTTTGTATATTGGATTTCACTTGATTGTCTACGACTTCATTGTGTGTGCTCGCGATAGAAGTTTTGTATAAATGTATCGCCATGCTATCAAGTATTTTGATTTAAGTTCTTTTCTTTCTAAGAAATGGAATAGAATAACCCGGTTGAAGCGTAATGATTATACGTCTGTAATGCATTCTATGTCCCATAATAGGTCTCCTTCTTCTACCCTTTCCTGGAAGTCGGTGGCTATTCATAGCTATTACCTTGACACCAAAGAAGAGTTCGACCCAAAGCTTTATTTCTATCCTAGTTGATCCTGATTCGACATTAGAAGTATATTGATTTTTCAACAACAACCGAATACTTTTGTCTGTAACTACTGCATATTTGATCCCATCGATAAAATCTATTATCTTCCCTATGAGTTTTCTAGTTTCAGTAAGAATGCTAGTTCTTATTGTTCATATGTTATGATATGAATATACCACACCAACAGGAATTGAACCTACAAATTCGCCAATTATGAGTTGGGCGCTTTAACCATCCAGTCATGGATGCTTAGCGGGGATCCTCGCACATGGTGAATAACCAAATTCCAATTTAAATGAAATATTTAGGATAAATCAATGCAATTTAAATTTAGGAGGAATCAATGAAAGGACATCAATTCAAATCTTGGATTTTCGAATTGAGAGAGATCAAGAATTCTCACTATTTCTTAGATTCATGGACCCATTTCAATTAAGTGGGATCTTTCATTCACATTTTTTTCCATCAAGAACTTTTTTTAAAAAACTCTTGGAATCCCGAATTTGGAGTATCATATTTTTAACGCATTTCACAGGGTTCAACAAGCAATCGATATTTCACAATCATAGGTGTAGTACTATTTGTAGTAGTGGTCCTTATATATTCATATTAACACTCGAAAGATGGTCGAAAGAAAAAAATCTCAATTTTTACAGGGCTTCTTCCTATACCTATGAATTTCATTGGACCTAGAAATGATACATTGGAAGAATCCTTTGGGTCTTCCAATATCAATTGGTTGATTGTTTCACTCATCTTTCTTCCAAAAGAAAAAATGATCTTTGAGAGCCGTTTCCTAGATCTGAAAGAGAGTACTTAGGTTCTCCCAATAACAAAAAAGTGTATCATGTCTCAATCTAACTAGGGTTCATGATGGTGGAGGAATTGGATAGGAAAAAAGAGGGATTCTAGTTGTAAGATATCTAATGAAACCATCGCTGGAATTGAGATCTCATTGAAAAAGAAAGCTATCAAATATCTAGAGTTTCTTTTTGTATATTATATGGATGATCCAATCCGTAAGGACCATGATTGGGAATTGCTTGATTGTCTTTCTCTAAGAAAGGGGCCAAACATAATTAACTTGAATTCAGGACATCTATTTGGTAGCTATATCTGAATGTTGTTCATCACTTCCATGCAAGATCGATTTAAAGCATTAAATATAAGCATTAGGGTCATGATTTTGTAGTTGGAAAAACTGAGCAAAAAGTTCATGAAGCAAATGCACTTTGCATTTGGATGTCTTTGCAGCCATAATGAGAATTTATTCCATCATGGGCTGCTAGCTTATGAGAAATGAAAGGTCATGTAGGCAAATAGATTGTGGAGGAGCCATTAATGTAGCAAATCTGGATCGGATTTTTATTCTCTTGTTGGTTATAAATAGGGGATGTCAAAATGCCTTAATCACCATCACATTTTGAGGATGAACACAAGAGGAAGAGAGACCTAACATGAAAATAAGAGTCTTGTTAGTTAGCCAAGGACGATTTGCCTGTTCCTTGCAATTTGGGATATGCCCTGGACTAAGAGGCAGGACCCACATTCGGGGTTTCAGGCAGTCTCCTTGGCTAGGTTGACAGGCTCTTCTTTATCATGCCAGGCCTTCTCTTCTTCCGGACAAACACGCCATGCACTCTATCTTGGTATCATTTCGTAAATGCATTTCACAGGGTTCAACAAGCAATCGATATTTCATGATCAAAGGTGTAGTACTATTTGTAGTAGTGGTCCTTATATATCATATTAACAATCAAAAGATGGTCGAAAGAAAAAATCTATGTTTGATAGGGCTTCTTCCTATACCTATGAATTCCGTTGGACCTAGAAATGATACATTGAAAGAATCCTTTGAGTCTTCCAATATCAATAGGTTCATTGTTTCGCTCATCTTTCTTCCAAAAGAAAAAAAGATCTCTGAGAGCCATTTCCTATATCCGAAAGACAATACTTGGGTTCTCCCAATAACAAAAAAGTGTATCATGTCTCAATCTAACTGGGGTTCACGGTGATGGAGGAACTGGATCGGAAAAAAGAGGGATTCTAGTTGTAAGATATCTAATGAAACCGTCATTGGAATTGAGATCTCATTCAAAGAGAAAGCTATCAAATATCTGGAGTTTTTTTTTATATATTATATAGATGATCCGATCCGTAAGGACCATGATTGGGAATTGCTTAATCGTCTTTCTTCAAGAAAAGGGAGAACCATAATCAACTTGAATTCGGGACATCTATTTGAAATCTTAGTGAAAGACTGAATTTGTTATCTCATGTTTGCTTTTCATGAAAAAATACCAATTGAAGTAGAGGATTTCTTTAAACAACAAGGAGCTGGGTCAACTATTCAATCAAATGATATTGAGCATGTTTCCCATCTCTTCTCGAGAAAGAAGTGGGCTATTTCTTTGCAAAATTATGCTCAGTTTCATATGTTGGGGGAATAATCTGAACGAATCAGATTTTTTTAGGAACATATCGAGAGAGAATTAGATTTGGTTAGACAATGCGTGGTTGGTAAACAATGATCGGTTTTTTAGCAAGGCATGAAATATATCGTCAAATATTCAATATGATTCCACAAGATCTAGCTACATTCAAGGAAGGGATTCTAGCTAATTGAAGGGATCTTCTTATCAATCCAGAGATCATTTTGATTCCATTAGTAATAAGGATTCTCAAAATCACATATTGATCAATTAAAGAGAGATTCAACAACTAAAAGAAAGATCGATTCTTTAGCATCCTTCCTTTCTTCAAACGGAACGAACAAAGATAGAATTAGACCGATTCTATAAATGCCCTTCTGGATATTCCTCAATGTCCTGGCTATTCATGAAAGGTGCGAAGGAGATGAATAATCATCTGCTTCCGGAAGAAATCGAAGAATCTTTTTTCTCTGACAAATTGTCAGAACTTCATTTGTGTTCGAATCCTATTGAGAGGTCCATTAGAGATCAAAATTATTGAAGAACGAACAAGATGTTTCTTTTGTCCCTTCTGAGCGATCAAAAAATAAAAAAATAGTTAATATATTCAAGGCAATTATGTATTTATAAAATACCATCTCAATTCATCATATTTCATCATAGTTAATATATTCAAGGCAATTATGTTCCAATAAGATTTCTTTCTAAAACAAAAATCCATTTTTTGATTTATTTCATCTATTCTATGATCGAAACGGGGGGGAGGGGGGATACACGTTAAACCATGATTTTGAATCAAAAGAGAGATTTCAAGAAATGGCGGATCTATTCACTCTATCAATAACCGAGTCGGATCTGGTGTATCATAAGGGATTTTCCTTTTTTATTGATTCCTACGGATTGGATCGAAAACAATTCTTGAATGAGGTATTGAACTCCAGGGTTGAATCGAAAAAGAAATCTTTATTTGTTCTACCTCCTATTTTTTATGAAAAGAATGAATCTTTTTATCGAAGTATCAGAAACAAATGGGTCCAGATCTCCTGCGAGAATGATTTGGAAGATCCAAAACAAAAAAGAGTGGTATTTGCTAGCAACAACATAATGGAGGCAATCAATCAATATGGATTGATTCCAAATTAAAATCCAATATAGCATCTACGGGTATATAAGAAATGTATTGATTCAATTCTTTTTAATAAATAGATCCGATCACAGCTTCGAATATGGAATTCAAAAGGATCAAATAGGAAATGATAATCTAAATCATAGAACTCTAATGAAATATACAATCAACCAACATTTATCGAATTTGAAACAAGGTCATAAGAAATGGTTCGATCCTCTTATTTTCTTTCTCGAACCGAGAGATCCATGAATTGGAATCCTAATTCATATAGATACAAATGGTCTAATGGGAGCAATAATTTCCAGAACATTTGGAACATTTCATTTCTAAGCAAAAGAGTTTTTTCTTTTTCAAGTAGTGTTTGATTGATTATGTATTAATCAATATTTGATTTATTGGTCTGATGTTATCGAAAAAAAAAATTATCTAAGTCACTTCCTTTTTTTTTGTCCAAGTTTCTTCTCTTTTTGTCTAACTCACTTCCTTTTTTCTTTGTGACTTTTGGGAATATCCCCATTTATAGGTCCGAGATCCATATCTATAAGTTGAAAGGTCCGAATGATCAACTCTGCAATCAGCTATTAGAACCAATAGGTCTTCAAATCGTTCATTTGAAAAAATGAAACCATTTGAAAAAATGAAAACCTTTTTTATTGGATGATCATGATACTTCCCAAAAATCAAATTTTTTTATCAATGGAGGAACAATATCATCATTTTTGTTCAATAAGATACCAAAGTGGATGATTGACTCATTCCATACTAGAAATAATCACAAGAAATCTTTTGATAACACGAATTCCTCTTTCTCAATGATATCCACGATCAAGACAATTGGTTGAATCCCGTGAAACTAGTTTATAGAAGTTCATTGATATCTTCTTTTTATAAAGCAAATCGACTTCGATTCTTGAATAATCTACATCATTTATGCTTCTATTGTAACAAAAGATTCCCTTTTTATGTGGAAAAGGCCCATATCAAGAATTATGATTTTACGTATGGACAATTCCTCAATATCCTGTTCATTCGCAACAAAATATTTTCTTTGTGTGGTGGTGAATAAAAACATGCATTTTTAAAGAGAGATATTATTTCACCAATCGAGTCACAAGTATCTAACATATTCATTCGTAATGATTTTCCAAAAAGTGGTCATAAAAGCTTGTACAAACCTTTCCATTTTCCAATTCGACCCGATCCATTCGTTCGTATAGCTATTTATTCTATCACAGACATTTCTAGAACACCTCTAATAAAGGGATAAATATTCAATTTTGAAAGAACTTATTGTTAACCTCTTTCAGATATTAATCTATTTGAATCAAAAGGGAAGAACTTGCATCAGTATCTCAATTTCAATTCAAACATGTGTTTGATTCACGCTCCATATTCTAAGAAATATTTACCATCCGAAAAAAGGAAAAAACAGAGTCTTTGTCTAAAGAAATGCGTTGAAAAGGGGCAGATGTATAGAACCTTTCAACGAGATTGTGCTTTCTCAACTCTCTCTAAATGGAATCTATTCCAAACATATATGCCATGGTCCCTTACTTCGACAGGGTACAAATATCTAAATTTGATATTTTTAGATACCTTTTCAGACCACTTATTACCGATACTAAGTAGCAGTCAAAACATTGTATCCATTTTTCATGATATTATGCATGGATCAGATATATTATGATGAATTCTTTAGAAAAAATTATGGAAGACACAATGGAATCTGATAAGTGATATTTCGAGTAAGTGTTTACATAATCTTCATTTTTCTGAAGAAATGATTCATCGAAATAATGAACCATCATTGATATCGACGTGGCTAAGATCGCCAAATGTTTGGGAGTTTTTTTATTCAATCCTTTTCGTTTTTCTTGTTGGAGGATATCTCGTTCGTACACATCTTCTTTTTGTTCCCCAAGCCTATAGTGAGTTGCAGACAGAGTTCGAAAAGGTCAAATCTTTGATGATTCTATCATACATGATTGAGTTGCAAAAACTTCTGGATAGGTATCCTACATCTGAACCGAATTCTTTCTGGTTAAATAATCTATTTCTAGTTGCTTTGGAACAATTAGGAGATTTGCTAGAAGAAATATGGGGTTCTGCTTCTGGCGGCAACATGTTATGAGGTTGCAATCCTACTTACGGGGTCAAATCAATACGTTCTACGAAGAATTTGTTTACTCTTTCATATAGTAAGGGATTTCACTTGGAAAAGAAAAATGTTTCATACTAAGAGATTCAGGTCCGTAACCATGGGTTCCAATGTACGAGATCTTGTAGCACTTACCAATGAGGCCCTATCGATTAGTATTACATAGAAGAAATTAATTATAGACACTAATATAATTAGATCTACTCTTCATAGACAAACTTGGGATTTGCGATCTTAGGTAGGATCGGTTTTAGGATCATGGGATCCTTTTCTGTCAGATAGAAAGGGTTGTTGCATAAAATGTATTTCTAAGTAATTGCCCCATAGATCCTATATCTATCTATATGAATAAGAAATCATGTAACGAAGGGGATTCTTATTTGTACAAATGGTACTTCGAACATTGAACGAGCATTAATAAATTAACAATACTTATTTATCTTTTGAGTTGTTCTGCCGAATCGATTGCTCAAGACCTTTGGTCTCTACCCGGACCCGATGAAAAAAATAGGATCACTTGTTATGGACTTGTTGAGAATGATTCTGATCTAGTTCATTGCCTATTAGCAGTAGAAGGCACTCTAGTAGGATCCTCACAGATAAAAAAAGATTGCAGTCAATTTGATAATGATTGAGTGACATTGCTTCTTCAGCCCGATCTAAGAAGTCCTTTAGATATGATGCAAAATGGATCTTGTTCTATCCTTTATCAAAGATTTCTCTATGAAAAATATGAATTGGAGTTTGAAGGAGAGGAGGTAGAAGGAATCCTTGACCCACAACAGATAAAGGAGGATTTATTCAATCACATAGTTTGGGCTCCTAGAATATGGAGCCCTTAGGGCTTTTTATTTGATTGTATTGAAAAGCCCAATTCATTGGGATTTCCCTATTGGGCCAAGTCATTTAGAGGTAAGCGAAACATTTATGATTAAGAGGATGAGCTTCATGAGAATGATTTGGAGTTCTTGTAGAGTGGAACCATGCAGTATCAGATACGAGATAGATTTTCCAAAGAACAAGGCGTTTTTTGAATAAGCCAATTCATTTGGGACCCTATAAATCCACTCTTTTTCCTATTTAAAGACCAACCCCTTGTCTCTGTGTTTTCACATTGAGAAAGATGAAGAGATGTCAAAAGAGCTTCTTACTTCCCAAACAAATCCTCCTACATCTATATATAAACTCTGGTTTATCAAGAATACACAAGAAAAGCACTTCGAATTGTTGATTCGTCGCCAGAGATTGCTTAGAACCAAGAGTTCATTATCTAATGGATTTTTCCGTTCTAATACTCTACTCGAGAGTTATCAGTATTTATCAAATATGTTCCTATCTAACGGAAGGCTATTGGATCAAATGGCAAAGGCATTGTTGAGAAAAAGATGGCTTTTCCTGGATGAAATGCAAATTGGATTCATATAATAGGAGAAAGGTTTCCCATTCCTTAGCCTGAAAGATATGTGGCCATAAAATAGGGATTAAGTGGAACAGAATTGACTGGGTGGTAGAGTCGTGGAAACACCTCCTTCTTTCATATTTTGAACATGGAACAATATGTTATTGCTGAAACATGGAAGAATTGAAATCTTATATCAAAACACTATGTATGGATGGTATGAACAGCCTAAACAAGAATTCTTAAACAGCGAGCAACCAGAGCAATTCCTCACTATATCAAAAAATTTCCATTAATAAAAGTTGTAAATCCATTGGAAAAATCAAAAATACATATGTCGGATGAAATGGTGGTTGTTGTTATCTACTCTAATAACGAATCGTTGGTTTAATTAAATAACTAAATAAAATAGATATAACCTTCTCTTCGTCTCATATTGATGGATCTTCTCAATTGGAAGATCCCTTATATGGATAATATACACATTCCAGTTGACCGAGCATAATTCTCATTCTTTTGTTCCAAAGCAAAGATATCCACGGGGCGGTTCGTCCTATTCAGATATTCATGACCAAGAAGTACTGGATTCTCTTTCGGATAGGCTCTAAAAGGAGAAAGAGAAGGAAAGCTTGAATGCCAATATACACATATTATTAAATTCACCAGACCCGATAGTACCCATTTTATTTTGGGAACATAACATCCAGTGCCAAAGTCATTGAAAATGGACTATGTATTGTACTTTATATGATGGGTTACGGGCGGGCATTTTCCAAAGGTTTCTATTGTATCAATCTACCCTTGTGTAATTCCTGTTGAAGACATAGACTCGGGGGTGGGTCCATGGAGGACGATTTCAGAGCAGACTCCCCATTCATTATTCATTAGATAGAGAAGGCCACCAATATTTTGTGATCTGCGACCGAACTTATTCCAATTCAATAAGAGATTTCAGATCAAATCGATATTGATATACCGACTCAATCCAAGATCTCTTATTAAATTGCTCATTCAATGAGCATTCTCAATATTATGCCTTGAAGAGGACTCGAACCTCCACGCTCTTTAACACGAGATTTTGAGTCTTGCGTGTCTACCATTTCACCACCAAGGCATCTTGAAAGTGAGTCGTAGTCCATGAATAAGATATATATATCTAGTGTGATGTATGTAATATATGACAAAGGTGGAGTGTTAGAGTATTTATATTGATCGGTCATGTCATATAATCCCAAGTCAGACATTTAATTGCTTCGATTTGAATTATCTGGAAGATGCCTTATATATATATGTAGACACACGCACACACACCTCAAATGACTTTTCTCATAATAAGAATATATATAAGCCTATTCCGGTCTGGTCTGGTATGAAATGAACTTATAATCATGAAATCGACTAGGTTATAGATTATAAGTTCATAACCCTAGCTCATTCCCATTTTGGGCAAAACAGATCTACTAATTCTTTGATTCCAGTTAGTAAGAGGGATCTTGAACTAAGAAATACTGGGCCAAAAATTTCCTCCTGCAAAGGAAATGTATGGAGAGTGGATCAGTCAATTTTTCACCAATATTTGAGGTCTACTTCTCCATCCACTTGGGAAATTAATGAATTAAGATTTTTTGGAGTCTGGTCTCCAAAATCACAACAACAAAAAAAGAAGTTAAATAATACCTTGTAGCACTCCATGTCAGCTGTGACACCAGATAAGATGGTAGGACCAATAAAATTTCCATGCTCGAATCCTGGAACCTGTTTATCACCATAAACAAATCAGTAAGTAGAAAGTCTCTTTCTGTTAAAGTTAATTGAAAATGAATCATAAAAAGGAGTAAAAGCACCCTTGCAAGAAAGAAACAAAAACACAAAGCTAATGTGAACATGTATGTTTAAGATTAACATATTTTGGACTTGAACTCAATACCTTACCCATCTTGCTTCACAAAGAAATCAAAGAGCTCCAAGAATATTGGTCCTAATGTATTTTCAGTTCCTTACAACGAAGAGAATGCTATTTGCTCTACCAGCCATATTTAAATTACTCTATGACTTCCATATATTTTGTGTTTCTGGTCTGACTTGCATATTCAGGTAGTTTTACCCACCATTATATACAATAAATAAGTAGCGGGTCCCAACAACAAAACAAAAATGCAATAACATACCACTATATTTCTTCCATCAAGAAGAAGCCTGGCACCACTTTCAACACCACTTTGAATTAATCTGCACACTCGCTCCTTAGCCTGTACGAACAGATAAGATTTCCAAGTAAAGATTTGATCATGGTGGTGCAGAGCAGGTTAGGAATAATTCTGAAACATACCTGTTTACTAATCACTGGACCAAGGTCTGCATCAGGCTCCATTCCTGAATTTACTTTTAGAGATTTTGCACGTTCCACCAGTTTATTCTCCCTAGAAAAGTTTGAAAAACTTCTCTGTTATACAGTTACATCTTGGTCAATCACCAAGGGGCTATTATTTTCCATTAATCGTACAAAACAACATAGTAAACATCTGCAAGGGGATGCAATCTATGTATAACATGCATGTTAAAGCCCCATTTGTCCATGCAATGGGGATGCTGCCCCTCTGTGTAAACAGTGATAAAGGCTACAATTTATGTCCAGCCTCAAATCCCATCTACAAATGCATGTGTCAGCTCTCAACGAAGGAGCTGTATCCTATTGTGGCTCTACTAAAACTGATCCAGCTTCCATAACATAGCTGAAAAATCATTCTCTTGATATCCTATTCCTTTGCAGTAGCTAACTGGCAGCAGATTACTTGGAAAGTTCAGCTAGAAGTTATCAATTTAACAAGCTGTGGATTTCAATTGGAAACAAACTTACCATGACTGTGGGTCTCCAACAAAAACTACAGTGCTCAGTGCCATACATCTTTGTCCCGCTGCCCCAAAACCAGCAGCAACTAAAGCATTCAAAGTGGCATCAACATTGGCATCTGGTAAAACGATTGCATGATTTTTAGCTCCCATGTTAGACTGCACAAAAGAATACAGATAGCCAATTGACTCCAACTTCAACCATTGTGAAAAAACCATATTGCTCCTAACACACTGAATAGTTATTACTAAAAAAATGATGTGAACTTACCTGTACACGTTTCCCTTTAGCTGATGCTCTTGAGTATATGTGCATACCAGCCTGTGAATATGATAGCAAAAAATCAAGAAATAATGTGACTATCATTTAAGTAATAACATGTCAATGTGGCAGAAAAGAGCAATGATCTCCAGAATGTTTTCCCCACTCAAAAATAACAGGAGAATAAGTTTAAAGGTTAGCCACCAAAATCTGTTCTTGTTCAGGATCTTCATTTTCCACAGAATGCTTGGGATAGAAATATAAGACCATAAAAAGATTGAGAGTGTTTGGCAATGCAGCCAAAAAGCTGTTTGCCAAAATTGTTTTTTAAAAAAATTTGCTTAAATTTTTTTTGGATCATTTTAACATACTGATATCAAAAATGAATTAAAAAAAACATTATTTTAATGCATTTCTAAGCAAAAACACTTTGAAAAGTAACTTCTACCAGAATGTCAAACACACTCTAAGTAGAATCAAAATCTGGATATTGCAGTGCGTAACTTACAGTATTGGATCCCACAAATGATATGGCTCTAATGTCGTCATTGTCACAAATTGCATTAACAACATCCTGCCACAAATGGAAACACATTAGAAAAACAGTGCTGTTAAAGACACATAAACAAATGAAAATCACAAGATCATATCTCAGGCAATTTCCACTATATCACAGCCCTCCAACATGCAAATGAAACTGCAAAATCTTAATAAGTTAGAATCAATTAAATAAAATCCAATTTTTCAAGTTTATTTTCTTAGGAAGATATAGCTACCAAAACACGATAAAGATTAAGAAGCTAAAAAGAGTTCATTGTTGAGCAAAACCATACATTGGTGCCATGAACAATGTTTAAGACACCATCTGGCAGACCAGCCTCCATTGCTAACTCAGCAAGTATTATAGAAGCACCTGTTACAACACGAAAAACGAAGTTACTGTTACAAATAAAAGTAAGATGATTGATTATTTTGTGCAGAATATGAATGGAGTTGGAACTGTGATTAGTGAACATTTATGCAGGGACTGCTTTAGTCCCAAACTGTTTTACTGAATTTTCCTGAACTTTCAAAACTATGTTTCTTTACATTACTAAAAAATTTAAGAGAAGAAAACCTATAATAAGGCAGGACAATTTTGAAATAATTGAACAATTTCCATTAACTGTTCAAAGTGGACAGTTACCTTCAACAGGAAAAAGAGCAAGGCAAACACCACTTATGACAAGAGCACATAATCTGACATACTAAATTCAAGCTTCCAAACACTTATATTATTGGCTTAAAGGGGTCTCCTGAAGGAAAGTCCTACAATTCTGAGCTAAAGGTTCTTCCAATACTCATAGGAGGCTATTTATTTTCATGGTAACCAACTTCTAAACAAAGTTTTATCACATATATATGACTAGAGAAGATAGAAAGTATCTTTCTAACCTATGAATTTAACACACGCTGGTACCTTGAAGAGATAATGCTCCAAATATTATGCACAGAATATAGACAAGGTAATCCTTACCAGGATCTTTCTCTGATGGCTTCAATATAAAGGTGTTACCACATGTTATGGCAACAGGGAACATCTGCAGCCAAAAAGTAGAACACATTTTTAAATTTTTTTTTCTCTGGAAACTCAAGATTTGCTCACAAATCAGAAAAGCTTTAAATGTTTGTACACTTGTGAAACATGATCAACTTCAAGATGAAGCTAGAAGTTGGCCCAGTTAACTGCATCCTTTCATCTTAAGAAAAAGATTTAAGTTACATCTTTGTAATAATGATATAGCAGGCATCCCAATATGCATGGACAGAAAAAATTGCGAAGAAGAATACTGAAGGCTTACCCATAAGGGAATCATTGCTGGAAAGTTGAAAGGGCAAATCCCAGCACATACACCAAGTGGCTCTCTGATGCTAAAGGTATCAATTCCATTTGACACATTAGGGACATACTCACCCATCTGCAAAGTCGCCATTCCACAAGCATGTTCCACCACCTCTATAAGAGAAAAAATTCAAATTGAGAGAGCATATATGCGATCAACTACAATTTTGAACCAAAAGAGACTTTAGGAACAGTAAATAATAAAAGACGAAGAAGACTAACCCAGCCCACGGAACACATCTCCATGAGCATCCTTCAAGGTCTTCCCCTGTTCAGTAGTAATATTCATCGCAAGCTTGTCCTAGAACAAGATCACAGTAATTCTAACCATCAAACGAAACCTATTTAAAAATAATACAGATAAAAAGCAACAATGACGAAAAATTCTAGCATGCTTACAATGTCTCTACGAATAAGCTCTTGGAGCTTGAGCATGACACGCTGACGAGTCGTAATTGGCGTGTTACGCCACGCCGGAAAAGCCTGCTTTGCTGCAGAGACTGCAGCTCTGAACTCTTCGTTCGTAGTCAAAGGAACCCGTGACACGGCTTCTTGTGTTGCCTAACCCCATATACCAATCCATTAAACCCAAAACAACTTTCAATCATCACTAAAAACAAAGAAAAGTATAGTAGCAATAATAATATATACTCACAGGATTTATCACATCAATGGTTGAAGATGATTGCGAATCAACGAATTTTCCTCCAATAAGATTGGGGACTCTCTGATACAGCACACAAACTTGTAAGAAATTATAAAACTGAAGAAAAGTTTCTCGAGTTTATGAAGAACTTCCTGAGAAACCAAACAGACCATAAAGCACCGAACATATGCGTGTGTACGTATAGATTTATAATGGGTATATTACCGGAGGGCAAGGTAGGCTTGAAGAAGGCTCAGCTGCACCAGTAGAGAAACAATAAGAGCTTCTTAAAGCAAAGATCGAAGGCTTCAAGGCCTTTAGATTTCTCGCTGAAACACCAAAAGAAAAGGAATCAAAATAAATCAACTTTGTAACAAGTGAAATAAAACAGATGATTGATGATTAGTTCCGCGCAAGTTGCTTACCTCGTTGAATCGAGGATCGAAGAAGCAACATCGTTTTTCTTTTTGTTTCTACTTGCTTTGATTCAGTGACTCTGTGACGACACTGTTTTTAGTTTAGGCGAAATGCTTGTTCCTTCAAGAGGATGTTACATAGTATATTCCTTTTTTATTATTATTA
The DNA here is from genome assembly GCF_005239225.2 of Populus alba. Taxonomy (NCBI): domain Eukaryota; kingdom Viridiplantae; phylum Streptophyta; class Magnoliopsida; order Malpighiales; family Salicaceae; genus Populus; species Populus alba. The sequence continues at coordinate 32,942,016 of NC_133284.1, forward strand.
TTTGATTAACATGGATGTCCGGCCCAGCTTGCACGTATCTCGATTAATTCCATGTACCCTGAAGTTAACGATTATGTAAGTTTCCAATAGTCATTATCATATAAGCAATCTAGGGTTCAAATCTGAGATCATAGAAAAAAATAAACCTTTTGTTCCTAAGTTTTTATCATTGTCCACCACCTAATGGTTAAATACATGCCCACTTGTTATACTGCGAGAGTGATTAGTGTTATGACTTATGACTAGATTTTTCTCCCTCTAAGTAAAACCATGCTAATCTTGAAAAACAATGACATTGTTGTAATCCATTTTTTGATCCCCGCAAAAAAAAATATATATAATAAAATAAATAGCCAAAAGAGGTTAGAAAAATAACAAGGGGGGAAGCGCTCAGAAAATGGTCAGAAAATTGGTCCAGGAGGTTAAAAATACAAAGATTGGATTTTTGGCAGTATATTTTTGAAGGATGAGAGCCCTATTTAGAAGGAAAATTTGAATTTTGAGGAAAAAGCCTAAATTTGGAGGTTTATGGACAAGATTGGATTTTTAATGGGATTTTTTAGGGGTTTTGATTGCAAGAAAAATTGATTTTTAAATCAATTTGGGCTTTAATTAGAAGAAATTTAAGTTCTAGGGCCAAAATATATTTTTTAGGAATTTATTAGGCCAAATCAGGGGCTTAATTGCATGAATTTTGAAGTTTAATGGCCAATTAGGGGCTTAATTGCGAAAATCCGAAACTAGGGACCAATTTGGAAAAGACGCGAATATAGAGGGAGCTGTATTGAATTGATTCAGGGGCCTAATTGAAGAAATTAGAAGTTTATTGATCAATTAAGGGCTAAATTGCATAAATCAGAGGCCAAGGACCAAAGTGAAAAAGGCGGCCAACTATGGGGGCAGGGACCGAAATTGGTAGGGACGCAATTGAAAAGAAAAAGATGATTGAGGGCTCATTTGGAATTTAGCGCGTTCTGGCGCCATTTTTAAATGAAACGGCGCGTTTTATCCAAAACGACGTCGTTTCATACTTATAAAAAAAAAAAAAAAAAAAAAAAAAAAAAGGGCTAAACGGTGCCGTTTTGAACGGCACTATTCCCCTTTCTTCCCCGCCTAACATACATCAGTAAAGAAGGAAAAAAGATGTATATTTAATGGCGTTGGTCCCTCCAGCCCACCGACCGAAGAAATTGGCACCGCCTACCGCACCGCCGAAAACGAGGGAGGCACACCCGACCAGCCGCCGCATGACCCCACGATGAAAAAAAAAACACATGCTCACAGGCTATAAATGGAGGAAGAACAGCAGGAGAGGGAGGAAAAAAAAGAAAAAGGAGAGGAAAGGGCTGACAGTATTATTGCAAGAAAAACCGTTGAGGGAGAGGGAGAACCAAGCTTTCGAAAAAACCGTGAGGGAGAGAGAACGAAGCTGTGGAAGAAGAACCGAAGAAGAAGAAGAGGAACAGAACAGAGAGAGGGAATAACGAAAAAACTGAGAAAAGGTGAAGGTGAAGAGAAACGGAGGAGAGAAAGAAGGAGGACAACCGCCGACTACTCCACCGCCTCTGCCGCCTCCGCAGCCGCCAGCGTCGCCACCCTTCCAGGTACTCGTCTTCCCCCGTTGCCTTTCGTTTATACATTCAATTGTTCTTTTTTCATTCTTTGCATGCAGAACGTGAATCACGTTCTGCAGTAAAGAATGAAAATAATTCGGTAGTTACTGTGCTGGGCACAGTAACTACCTTATTATTTGCTGGTTACTGTGTGGCTAACACAGTAACCAGCCCCTTTTCTGGTGGGCTGGAACATCAGCCCAGCCCACGGGGCAAATTGTGCTTTCACACGGATTTTTTCTATGTCATTTTGGGCTAATATAGGTCTATTTTGTATTATAAAACTATAAATCCGGTATTAAAAAAATAAAATAAATAAATAATAAAATAAATAAATAAATAAAACAAACTTTGTTTTCATGCATACGGCCAAGTCTCTCAAAACTAAAAAAAAAAACAAATCATTGTATATTTTTTAAATATATATATATATATATATATATATATATATATATATATATATATTAGCATGCATTTTGGCTTCAATAACTAGTTTATTAAAGTCAAGAGAACATTGGCCAAAATTTAAAAAAAAACAAAAAAAAAAATTTTTGTTTATCTCTGAGTATCCGGGATATTACATTACACGTAATGCGTATTCCGGATATTTATTTCTTTTTTTGTTTGGACAATAGAACCCGGGGTATGACATTACATGTAATGCATATTCTGGACAATAAGAAACCACAACATGACTTAGATTTTATTAGACAAAACAATGCAGCCTACCTTAGGTAGGGCGTAGTTGGGGTGCTAACCCCTTCCCTTTACGCAACCAGTCTCCGTACCTGATCTCTAAAGACCAGTAAGGGTTCCTAGTAACCAGAATACTAGGTGCCGACTCTCGGTCTAAATTTTTTAGCTTAGAGGCAAAGAACTCCTTGTCTCACCATATTTTCCACGCCAAATAGACATTGCCAACGCCCTCATGGAGGGTTGGTGCAATGGACGATCGCCGCACCGTCGTACACGTGCGACAGAATGGCGACTCCACTGGGGACCTTGTGGACTAAGCATTGTTTTGTCTAGTTTAATTTTTTCTCTTTGGATTTATGTGTTTTATTTTTTTATTATTTGCTCATATGCTTTAAATTTGTACATATTTGTTCATGCATTATAGATTGTGTCATGCATCATTTATATGAGAGTTTGTGCTGAAAAACTTTAAGTTAAGTGGGGGACTAACAGCTTACCTTACGACTTTTAGTCAAGGTTTAAGTTTGTGTAAACCCCAACTCTTCGCTGAGAGCTTAGACTGGTAATGGTTGGCACACGTGCCATCTCGTTGCCTACAAGCCCCCATATTGCCTCCATGAGGGCGATCACTGGGACAGCAAGAGACCCTTTTTAGAGACTGAATAGCCAACCTACCCTTGTCAAGCATAAACGTGTTTTGCATAAAACATAATCCTAACCATAAAGCATTCGATTTTCAGGTCTTTTAAACAAAAAAAAACGATAAGATGGCTATCATTACCAAATTTACTACTGTGGAATATGGGCAGAATTCTGAATTGTCACAATTATCAGAGGGAGATTGCTCTAGAGTTGATGCAAGGAAGCTTCCAGTAGTCAAAGACTTGAATTGCGTAGCATATGAGATGAAGAGAATATTGGTCCATAGCCAGAACATTGACGAGACGGCATTTTCTGGAAAGTATGGGCGATTGCTAGAAATTGCAAAGATAGAAGTATTGAACCCAGCAATCAAAGCCTTGATGAACTTTTAGGATCCCGATTACAGATGTTTTTCCTTTGGAAATGTGGATTTGTGTCCCACAATAGAGGAGTATGGAATGTTGACAGAGTTTCCCAAACATCTGCACAGGGTTTATTTTCCTTTGAGAAATGACAAGGTGATTCCTGAGTTGTCAAAGTTGCTGAAGATTCCACATTTGAGCAGATTTTTAGAAAAGAATGGCAGCGGTTTCAAATGGAAATCTCTAGAGGTTGAACTAGAAAGGAAAAAAGAACAATACGGGTCCATGCTAGAAAGAGACAGGTTAATCGCTTTGGGAATATATGGTCTTGTGTTATTTCCAAGCTTAATAGGGGTTATAAGTCTAGAAGCTGCTGCTGCATTTGTGGAATATAAAAATACTCATGTCAACCCTACAACCGCCATCTTAGCTGAGACCTTTCTGACTCTCAACCATTTTAGGAAGACGGGGAAAGGCGTAGTGAGATGTTGTATTCAGTTATTATACATCTAGATGGTAAGCCATGTTGAAACGAAGAAGCCGATCTTTAATAATTTTTGGTGGTTTAACCAAAAACCCTTGAAGATAGTGGAGGAAGAAGAATGGGGGAACCTAGGTGATCAAGGTTGGATGAAAAAACTACAAGAGTTACCAAGTAGCAACTTTAATTGGAAGGCCCCTTGGGTTAAGTCGGTTGATGTCATAGTAAGTTGTGGACAGAAATGTTGGGTACCTTTAATTGGGATTACAGGTTATGTCAGCTATGCTCCGGCTCTGGTGATAAGACAATTGGGCGGCATACAACACATCCCAAGAACTGTGGGACTTGCTGAATTTTTCGGGTTTTTTAAGGATCAATCCGTGCGAGAAGTGCTCGAGACTATCAAACAAGATTGGAGCCATTTGACTGTAATTCAAAAGGAGTCTGAAAGGATGAGAGACCCTAGCTCAAGTGAAGGATATGAAAAATGGAGGAATGTGACCCTAACTGCCGCTCCTAAAAAGCCATGTTCTGAAGATAGGCCTTCGCAAATTATAGATGGGTCGTTGAAAAGGAAAAAGGTCAGCAATGAGGAAGACCTTATGAAGCAATTAGAAAGGCTCCAAATAGAATTGAAAAAAAAGTAAGGGAGATAAAGCAGCATTAGAAAGTATGATGATGGAAGGAGACAAAATCAGAGTGGGTCTAAATGAACAACTTGAATCTAGAGATGCGAAGATAGTGATGTTGGAGCTGCAGTTGAGCAAAGCAAAGGATGTAATAGAAGAGTCCGAGAAAGAAAGAGGAAGACTAATTTTGGATTCGATGCAAAGCAGCTCTGAATTGGAAGCATTGAAAGCCGACTTCAACGACTATCAAGAGAATGTTGGGTTCAATCAGGACAAATTCTTGCATGTTCAAGCAGAGTTGTTAGACCGAAATGAGAGGTATGATGAGTTAAACAAGAAATATGTGATGATGGAAAGTAGGCTAGTTGAGCTGCAAGAGTTTGAAAGAAAGGGGAAAGAAGAGGAGCTTGATAAGGCAGATTTGGTAGCTAAGAAAAATGAAATTAGGATGTTGAAGGTGAAGTTTGACAAAGAACGAGAAAAGGTAAAGCAGTTGACTGAAAGGTTGAAAGCTTCAGAAAAACATAAAGAACAAATCGACACCAACAACAATACATTGAATCGGAACAACATGTTGCTTATGGAGAAGATGGCCAAAGTAGACGAGCAAATGGATGAAGTTGCTATTCATGCACGGATCATTAGAGCCAATGCTCGAAGGGTGGGGAGAGACATCTTTCGTTATCGACAAAGCTTGGCTGAGACAGATGCATTCTTAGAAAAAATTGAGAATTGAGGCCTTGCTTTCCTACCAGTGGCTAGAGATATGGATGAAGATGAAGATTGATGTATTTTGTTCCTTTTTGTTTATCCTCTTTCAAGAGATTGTATTAGCCAATATTATAAATGAAAAGGGGCCTTGACCCATCTTTTTGTGGAAGAAAATCTCCTATAGAGTAAGGATAAGCCTACCAAAGCAGCAACATGAGCAAAACTACTCCTGATAATAAATGTGACAAAAAGAGTCCATGCCCATTACACAAGAAGAAATGCCGGCCATCAATCGATTTTTTTGAAAAAAGCAAACTCACATTACATATGCATCATGCATTGTTCTTTACCATACATTCATTTACATTTTTCCACCCTTCCAGATCGTGAAACATAGGTCCCCCTTCCAAAGTCCACCACACTAGGCTAAGATCAAGAATGGAGAATGAAGAGAGGGTCATCCTAGAATCCCGCTACCAAAGTGAATTGGAATCCGTAAGGAATGAAGTTGCCCGAATGACCAATCTGCTTGAACAGCTTTTAAGAGCCAAGAACGGGGAGGGAACGTCTACCCAACCACCTATAGGAGCACCACCAGCTCATGCCCCGGGGTTATCTCAGAACTTGGGGGCAGATTCAGTAACGGGGCAGCACTTTGCACCTGTCATTCCCATTCAGCCCCCTCAAGCTCACATCACTGTAGATTTAACCGCAGATGGGCCTTCCGATAATAGGTCCACTGGTTTTATGAACAATGACAAGATATCAGCTTTGGAAGAAAGGTTGAGAGCAGTCGAAGGAAATGACTAATTTGACCCCATGCGAGCATCTGAAGTATGCTTGGTACCAAACATCACGGTACCAAAAGACTTTAGGATACCGGAGTTCATAAGGTACACTGGGTTGGAATGCCCAAACACTCACCTCCGATCGTATTGCAATAAGATGGCTGAGGTGATTCATGACGATAAGCTGCTGATCTACTTTTTCCAAGACAGTCTATCGGGCTCCGCACTAAGCTGGTACATGAGATTGGATAATGTCAGGATTAAGAAATGGAAGGATTTAGTCGAAGCTTTCCTAAAGCAATACAAGTTCAATTTGGAAATTGCTCCAGACCGAACAAGCCTTATGTCAATGGAAAAGAGAAGCCAAGAGTCAGTAAGGGCTTATGCGCAAAGATGGAGGGACGAGGCCACGCATGTGCAACCCCTTTTGATAGAAACGGAGATGGTGACTTTGTTCGCCAATACATTTAAGGCACCCTACTATGAGCATTTAATGGGTAGCTCATCTCAACATTTCTACGATGCTGTACGTGTGGCAGAAAGAATAGAGCAAGGAATTAAGGCTGGGCGCATAGCGGAGCCTTTAGAGAAGAAAGGTTTTATGGGAAGGAAAAGAGAAGGTGACGTCAACAATTTGGAAGGCGGGTACAAAGGCAAAAAAGTGAATCACCAAAACCCACAAATGCCTACCCATCACATAAACCTTACCAAACCTTTTAACCCCAATCATCACTTAAACAACCAAAACAACCACCAAAGGCCATTTACAAGATACACTTCAGAACAGTTACCTCCATTACCCATGCCTTTAAAAGACTTGTATGCTAAATTGTTAAGCATTGGACAGATAGCTCCGATCCTTCTACCGCCAATCCAACCACCCTTTCCTATATGGTATAAACCCGAACTAACTTGCGAATACCATGCCGGCAATCCGGGGCATGGAATTGAAACCTGCTACGCCTTTAAAAGGAGATTGTTAGAGCTTATCAAAAGGGGGTGGGTATCCTTCGAAGACATGCCCAGCATCAATTCAAATCCATTACCTAATCATGCCGCAAGTAATAGTGGAGTGGGCATGATAGAAGTTGGGAATCAAAGCAAGGCGTTAAAGGTATCCATGAAGGGGTTATATGACATGTTGTTAAAGTCAGGATTTCTCGAGATAAATGTCGAAGGCCATTTGGAGGGATGTGACTATTGTGAGTTCCATGGGACAAAGGGACATCATATTGAAGATTGTATTGAGTTTCGCGAGAAGGTTGCGAAAATGATGACGTTGGGAGAATTGAGGATCGAACCCATGGAAGACAGTCGTGGGGTGAGTATGATGGAGGGACAAGATAAGATGTCCAAAGTATGTAGGGTCTAACCAACGGCTAATGGACCACCAAAATTAATCTTGGCTAAACCTTCCTACACCAAAGGAAACCATAATGCCATGCCTTATAATTATGGTTTTGCTGCCAACATTCAAGCCCCTCTTCCTTTGTTCCAAACTGAAATCAGTGGGTTAACTCGGAGTGGCCGGTGTTTCACTCCCGAAGAGTTGAGGAAGGCAAAAGGCAAAGAAGTGGTAGATCTTGACAAAGCAACAGAAGTTAATAAGCCAGTAACTAAAGAGGAGTCAAATGAATTTTTGAAGTTGATAAAACATAGTGAATACTGCATAGTGGATCAACTAAAAAAGACTCCGGCTAGGATCTCCCTAATGTCTTTGATACTCAGCTCTGAGCCACATCGGAACGCTTTGCAAAAAGTTTTGAATGAGGCGTATGTACCCCAAGACATTGAACAGAAAACCATGGAGCATTTGGTGGGGAGAATCCACGCAACTAATTACCTCTACTTCACGTCTGATGAGCTTGATGCTGAAGGTACCGGACACAACAAGCCTTTATACATTACTGTTAGGTGCAAAGACTGCCTAATAGGGAAGGTGCTCGTCGATAATGGCTCGGCTCTTAATGTGTTGCCAAAGCATATTTTGAAAGAAATGACGATCGATGTATCTCATATAAAGCCAAGTACCATGGTGGTCAGAGCATATGACGGCTCACCTCGACCAGTAATGGGGATTTTAGAAGTGGAGTTATATGTGGGACCGCAAATGTTCTTAATAACGTTTCAAGTTATGGATATCCACCCTTCCTATAGTATGTTGTTAGGGAGACCTTGGATCCATGCGGCTGGGGCGGTAACTTCATCATTACACCAATGTTTGAAGTATATCATGAACGGGATGTTGGTGACTGTCAAAGCTGAGGAAACAATCTCCATGATAAAGAATGTAGCCATACCTTTTATTGAGGCGGAAGATTGTAAGGATGATAATATCCATGCTTTTGACATTGTAAACACTGACTGGGTACCTGAAAATACAGTACTAAAAAAGCCAAAGATCTCAAAAGCAGCAAGGATGGCAGCTCATTGTTTCTTGGAATGTGGTGTCGCACGTATGCGGCGTCGCGACGAAAAGACTAAGTTTTTTCCATTTTTAAATCGACGAAGTAATATATATATATGGAGATACGAAAAATATTATTTTTCATTGATAAAAATAGAGTGGGAGTCGCCACCTAGTATTTTGGTCACTAGGAACCCTAACTGGTCTCAGAGATTGGGTACGGGGACTAGTTGCGTAAAGGGAAGGTATTAGCACCCCAAATACGCCTTACCTAAGGTAAGCTGCATTGTTTTATTGTCTGATAAAAACTAAGGTGTTATTGTACATTCTAGTCGTTGGTCTGTCTATGGTTCAAGAAAAATCCTCCTCAGTAAGAAGGTCTTTTATCTTATCGGGTAAAATCTTAACCGTTCTAATGTCTATACCAAAATAATAATATTTAGGAATACGTTTTACGTATAAATTCGTAATCCCAAATATTTAAAAAAGAAAACAAAAAGAATTTTTTTGAATTTTTTGAAATATTGGCCTAGTTCTCATGGCTTAAATAAACTGGTTATTAAAGCCAAAATGCATGCTAATACATATATTGTTTTGAAAATTTTCTTTGTTGTGTAAAAAAAAATATGATGTTATGATATTTATATCTATATATATTGGAGAGACTAAGCCGTATTTTAAAACAAAAACAATTTTTGAAAATATTATTATTATTAATTTTTTTTGCTTTTTTGACGTGAATCGGGTATTTAAATACCGAGCTTGTATCCTTACGGTATAAAAATACAACCCAATATTATTCCACCTTAATAAAAAAATGCAGAAAAATCAACAACATTTTTAGGTACTTTTAGAAAAAAATTTTGAAAGCAAAAACATTTTTTTTCTCAGAAAATCTTTGATAGTTTTAGGCAAACCGGGTATTTTTAACACTGGTTTTGTATCTTTACAGTATAAAAATACCAACCAACATTAACCCATTTTGACAAAAAAAATTCAGGGAAATCAACAATATTTTTCAAGATTTTTTCGAAATATTTTTTTTTTAATAAAAATATATATACACACATATATATTACCAAATACTATAATTCATAATATATATATAATAAAATTCGGGTTGGGCCGGCCCAAATGAATGGGCCGAACCCAACCCCGCTGGAATCGGGCCGATCTCGGCCCGCAAGGAGGATGGGCCGATCTCGGCCCAACAAATGCTGGGCCGATCTCGGCCCGCAAGGAGGTTGGACCGATCTCGGCCCGCAAGGAGGTTGGACCGATCTCGGCCCAACACAAAAACTCTTTAGACTGGGCCAGACTCGGTCTGGCCCAAAATAAATAATAACAAAACTGGGCCGGAAACCCGGCCCAGTGTAAAAAAAAACTCACGGGGAAGGGAAAATAATTCCCTTCCCCTACCTCCTGCATGCAGGAGGATAACAGAAATCAACAAAAAATGAAAACGTAGGGAGGAAAGAAGAATACCTGGCACGGCGGAGGTGATGTTGCTGGTCGAACGTCCGGGTTGACGGTGCTGCAGCGGCGGTCGGCGGCTCACAAAGACGGTTCCCAATAGTCCGGTGCCTCTCGGGTCGTGCTTGGTTTTTTTTTCTTTCCACTAAGCTCTCCCAACGGCTTCAATCTTCTTACCCCTTCTCCCAGCTTCGTTTCCTTGAATCTTATGTGTTTATTACTTTAGTCCACTGTTTCTCTCTCCTTCAGTCTCTCTCTCTCTTCGTCTCGGTTATTTTCCTTCTCTTTTCCTGCCCGTGCTTACAATCTCCACCTTTCTTTTATAGGCGAGCAGGGGCTGCATGGGCAGCGTGGGGAGCAGAACGACGTGGGTTGAGCTGGGCAACGTGGGGAGCAGCACAGCGCCGGTCGGCTGGTCGGTGAGCGTGGTCGATCACGGCGTGGCCCTCCTGGCTTCGCGTCGTCCGAGGTGCATGGGCCTGGTCTGTCAGTGCACGCGAGGAGAGAGGGGCACCGGTTGATTAAACAACGTTTTTCATCCATGCTGCTGCACGTTAGGGGAGGAAGAAGAAAGGGGAACAGTGCCGTTCAAAACGGCACCGTTCGGTCCTCTTTTTTTTTTTTTTTTTTTAATATATGAAACGACGTCGTTTTGGGGAAAACGCGCCGTTTCATTTAAAAAAGGCGCCAGAATACGCAAAATTTCAACTCAGCCCTCAATTATCTTTTGATTCTTTCAATTACGTCCCTGCCAATTTCGGTCTTCGCCCCCATAGTTGGCCGCGTTTTTCATCTTGGTCCTTGGCCTCTGATTTATGCAATTAAGCCCTCAATTGATCAATAAACTTCCAATTTCTTCAATTACACCCTTGGATCAAATCAAGATAGCCCCCTCTATTTACCCGCGTGTTCCAAATTGGTCCCTGGTTTCGGATTTTCACAATTAAGCCCCTAATTGGCCATTAAACTTCAATATTTATGCAATTAAGCCCCTGAATTGGCCTAATAAATTCCAAAAAAATATATTTTGGCCCCAGAACTTAAATTTCTCCCAATTAAAACCCAAATTGACCTAAAAATAAATTTTTCTTGCACTCCAATCCTCTATAAATTCAAATAAAATCCAATTAAGTCCATAAACATCCAAATTTGGGCTTTTCTCCTCAAAAATTCAAATTTTCCTTCTCAACAGGGCTCTCATCCTTCAAGAAAATACTGCCAAAAATCCAATCTCTGTATTTTTTAACCTCCTTGACAAATCTTTCGACCATTTTCTGAGCGCTTATGCCTCCTGTTATTTTTCTAACCTTCTTCGGCTATTTATTTATTATCATTTTTATTTTTTTTGTGGGGACCCAAAAATGGGTTACAACACGTGGGATCCCTTTTCTGTATAATCTTATAACTAAGGTACCAAAATGGGCTAACCTGACAAAGATGAAATGTGATGATCAAAGATTTGGGCTGGGGTATAAACCTACAAAAGAGGATCATCGATGGGCTGCTAGTCGGAGAAGGGAAAGAAGAATGGCTAGGATTGAAGGGAGAGAGCCTGAAGAAGAGAAGCTTGAAATCCCTCCCCTTAGAGTGACATTCCCAAAAGTTGCATATGTAATGCAACCCGATAAAGGAGCAGAAAGCCTTAGTCAACAACTATCAAATATGAGCATAAACACCTTGGAAGAGGATGAAATGGAAGGAGGTAACATGAAGACGGTAGCGGGAAGGGAGGATGAAGCACTGCCACAACTGACTATCCACACCCTGGAAGAAGTCTCTGCTAAAACCTTCATCCGAAAGCTAGCCGATGGCGAGAAGTTTCAAAACTGAGTGACTCAAGAAGCCCCAGTAGTGTTTAAAATGTAAACCAACTTTGTCTGCTTTAACATGCTTTTGTCATTGCTTTTGTTTGCTTTATTTTCCCTAGTTGACAATCAAGGCTCATGATGTCAATTAGATTTTGTCGTTGTCTTTGAGTCCATCTTTTGTTTGAAGTAATGAGATCATGCGTTTTCCAAATTTGTCCCTTTATCTGTGCATTTACACCAACACTTTCCGCTTTTAGGAACCCTGAAAGCGGATCTTCCACAACATCACATACACTTAGCATCGAGAATGAATGGCCAAACTTTAACGAACATGTTATCACCATGGAAGGAGAAGAATGGGATGAAAGCAATGTTAAGGAATTTACAAAGTTAGTAGAGCAACATGAACAAACCTGGGAACCAGCTGCGGAAGAACTATAAACCATAAACGTGGGTAATGATCAGATTAAAAAAGAATTGAAAATAGGGACCTTAATCACTCCTGAGGAAAGAATAAAAATAAAGGCCCTCTTACAAGAATATGTAGATGTTTTCGCTTGGTCCTACGAGGATATGCCTGGTTTGGATAGAAATATCGTCGTGCATAAGATACCGTTGGAGGAAGGTTGCAAGCCAGTCAAGCAGAAGTTGAGGAGAGCTCACCCGGATGTTTGGATCAAAGTTAAGACAGAACTCGAGAAACAATGGAATGCAGGCTTTCTGGAAGTAGTCAAATATCCACAATGGGTATCCAACATTGTTGTCGTACCAAAGAAGGAGGGAAAGATTAGAGTCTGTGTGGATTTCCGAAATTTGAATAAAGCTAGCCCCAAGGATGATTTTCCGTTGCCACATATAGATGTTTTGGTGGATAATGCTGCACGTAGTTCCACATATTCCTTTATGGATGGTTTCTCGGGATACAACCAGATAAAGATGGCTCTAGAAGATAAGGCAAAAACGACTTTTGTTACACCATGGGAACCTTTTGCTACAAGGTTATGCCGTTTGGTTTGAAAAATGCAGGAGCCACTTATCAGAGAGCCATGGTGACTTTATTCCATGATATGATGCATAAGGAAATTGAGGTGTATGTAGATGATATGATTGCCAAGTCCAAGAGGGAAGACGACCATGTAAAGGTTTTGAGGAAGTTATTCGAGCGTTTGAGAAAAATATGAACTGAAGCTCAACCTTGCCAAATGTTCGTTTGGAGTTAAGTCAGGAAAGTTGCTCGGATTCGTAGTAAGTGATAAAGGTATAGAGGTGGATCCTGAATAAGGTGAAAGCCATCCAATCCATGCCATCCCAAAGACGGAGAAGGAGGGTGAGAGGATTCTTGGGTAAGATTGAACTATATTGCCAGATTTATAGCTCAGCTAACCACAACGTGTGAACCTGTCTTTCGCTATTGAGGAAAAAGAATCCTGGGATTTGGAATGAGGAGTGCGAGGAGGCATTCAATAAAATCAAGCAATACTTATAAAATCCGCCTTTGCTTGTTCCTCCTGTATCAGGAAGGCCTTTAATACTGTATTTGACAGTAACTAAAACAGCTATGGGGTGTGTATTGGGTCAGCATGATGAAACTGGAAGGAAAGAGAGGGCCATTTATTACCTTAGTAAGAAGTTCACCGAATGTGAGTCTAGATACACGGTGATAGAGAAACTCTGTTGTGCGTTGGTATGGGCGACAAAAAGATTGCGACATTACATGTTGTACCACACCACTTTGTTGATTTCAAAGGTGGATCCACTAAGGTACATCTGTGACAAGCCCTATCTCTCAAGTCGAATTGCAAGGTGGCAAGTTCTGTTGTCAGAATATGACATAGTTTATACAACAAGGAAAGCCGTGAAAGGAAGCGCCATTGCAGACCACTTGGCTGATAATGCGGTGGAAGATTATGAGCCATTAGATTTTGATTTCCCTGATGAAAATGTATTATCAGTAGTGGGAGAAGAGAAGACAGATTGGTGGACCATATTTTTTGACGGAGCAGTAAATGTTTATGGTAATGGGGCCGGTGTGGTGATCATCTCTCCTGACCAGAAACAATATCCAGTTTCAGTTAAATTGTGTTTTGAATGTACCAACAATACTGCAGAATATGAGGCTTGTATCTTGGGTTTAGAAGCTGCATTAGAGTTGAAGATCAGAAAGATAGATGTATATGGGGACTCAATGTTGATTATCTGTCAAGTGAAAGGAGAGTGGCAAACAAAGGAAGAAAAGTTGAGGCCATACCAGGAATATTTATCCACACTATCAGAAGAATTCGAAGAGATAAGGTTCACCCATCTAGGAAGAGAAGGGAACCATTTTGCGGATGCTTTGGCCACGTTAGCTGCTATGGCAACAATGGATCTCGGGCATAAGGTACATCCCGTACACATAGACATCAGAAATAACTCAGCTCATTGCTACTCAGTTGAAGGAGAGGTAGATGGAAAGCCTTGGTACTACGATATCAAGAATTTGTTGCAAAATCAGGAATATCCAGTAGGAGCTTCGAAGATGGATAAGAAAACCCTAAGAAGGCTGGCCATGGATTTCTACCTGGACGGAGAGATTCTTTATAAAAGATCATTTGATGGAACTTTGCTAAGGTGTTTGAATGAGACAGATGCTAAAAATGCTTTACGGGAGGTGCATGAAGGGATTTGTTCAACTCATGCTAACGGGCATATGGTAACAAGGAAGATACAAAGGGTCGGTTACTTCTGGATGACATTAGAAAAAGACTACATCGACTATGTCAGGAAATGTCACAAGTGTCAGGTACATAGTGATAAGGTCAATGCACCTCCAACCCCTCTGATTAACCTAACATCTCCTTGGCCATTTGCGATGTGGGGAATTGATGTGATTGGACCAGTTAACCCAAAAGCCAGCAATGGGCATAATTCATCCTCGTAGCTATTGACTACTTCACGAAATGGGTAGAAGCCAGTTCGTATGCTCATGTAACACAAAAAGTGGTAAAGAAGTTTATAGAAAAAGATTTGATTTGTCGCTATGGTCCACCAGACAAGATAGTGACCGATAATGCACAAAAATTTCAATAGCAAAATGATCGTGGAGCTTTGCACCAATGGAAAATCAAGCATTCAAATTCCTCACCATATAGGCCCAAGATGAATGGTGTCGTGGAAGCAGCCAACAAGAACATCAAGAAAATTATTCAGAAGATGGTAATCACTTACAAGGATTGGCATGAGATGTTGTCGTTCGCTCTCCATGCATATCGCACTGCCGTAAGGACCTCGACAGGAACTACTCCGTATGCTCTGGTATATGGAATGGAGGCGGTGATGCCTTTGGAAGTAGAAATACCTTCGTTAAAGGGTTTTTAATGGATTCAAAATTAGAAGAAGCTG